>NW_011366394.1:474819-496956 GCF_000735185.1 Notothenia coriiceps | reverse complement strand
TAATGGCTTTCATTTTGCAGTAGGTAGGATATCCGGGTATTTTTTAGCATAATGCATTTGTTGTGCTTTGGAACAAACAAAGAACTTTTACTGATGAGTATTTGTATCTCAAGATTACATTTGGATTCTTCTGGTCCATTTTTTTCATTCAAACTATTCCTAATCAAGTACATAGGAGAGCTCATTTCAATATCTTCTCTAGCTTATTGTGTGCTGCTAAATGACGGCAGAGTTAATTATATAAAAGGTTATGGAGTTTTTATATTTGATAGGTTATTATTTTCAACATCCGTTGACAAAAGGTCACATTTCTCATGCACAAATAAACACGTTTTATCAATTGGAGAATTTGGTATATCAAGGTTATACAAAATACAATGTTGCACATTACATAAATGTAGGTTTAAGCCAGCTGCCTTTTAATTTAACTTCCCAATATATAGGCTCAGGTTTTCAACACATCTGATCCTAAATGACTGGGAGCTTTTTGTTTACCACTGTGTTTGTGTTTAAAGAATCACTCCAGCCTCGTACGACAACACAGGTTTGCCTCGCCTGGCAAATACCTAACATGACATTTGATCAGACACACTCAAATCCTTAGTCTTTTCCCCATTGAGCTGATATTTGCTGCTCCTCTTGAGCCTTTCATTATCTTGACATTTTTCAGCAATCCTCTGCTTTAGATTAGACACACACCTGGTAGCTTTCAAGAGCAAATGCTTCTGTTTGCCACTGGGAATCTCATAAAAAAGCATTTTGACAAGTCTTTATTAAAAAGGAATAAAGAAAGATATATTAGACTTCCCCAAGTCTACAAAAAGTGGATATGATACCTTTGATAAATCATGGTTCTCAAATTGCTTTTTGTAGATACAAATTGCCTTATCACAACCTTGACATTGTTTTTATGATAGAGATAAGCTATATCCGAAACGTTGTAAAAATATTTCACTACCGAGAAATAAAAACCGAAAGTGAACATATATCTTGGAAATGGATTCCAGGAGACAAATATACATTTAAAAATGTAGTGTAAAAAACACTTGGCTTACACTCAAAGGAATTTCCTTTATGAATATAAGTACTACATCCCTTAAAAACGATGTCTTTACTGTGTAAGGAGACTTAAGGGTTTTTATTTCTTAGCCTTGGTAGCTCCATTACATGATAAAGCACCTGTTTTACATGTTGATTAATATACTTGATATGAAAAGACCTCACAAAATCTTACACACTCACAGTGTAAATAGACAGTATAAATAGACACTGGTTCAAAAAATATCACCCTGTTAAGAGATGTGTTATATAAATAAAACACAACTCTACCTGGTGCCAGCTCTGACTTTCAATGCAATAATGTGATGGCCTAGACAAGTAATAGTACAGTTCAGTTCTTATAATATATCTTATTAATCATTATTATTGTGATGTATATGACCGAAACAGAATTTAGTTTGAGGTACTTTCCAATAAGCAGGATGATGCCTAATAGTCCAACCTCAGTTCCCAGTAATTTTCTCTAGAGCTTCAGATTTTTTTGAGAAAGTACATAATGATCACACCTCTTCTTGTAATAATTCAGCCTGTAGGGTAACACCTTTTCTTGTAATGTAGTTAAATCAAGACTCCATTTACGCAGTTATGAGTATCAACCTCACAGTTTTAAGCTTCCCATTTTCCATTTAAACTCAACCCTGACTCCCTTCCTGTAATTTCTGCCCTTCTGTCCCATCATCACACCCACCACTGACCGGTCACATGACTGTGCAGAACATGGAGACTGGCCTGGAAACCACTTGCTACGTGAGATAAAACACTCCTAGAAGTGCATTTATTCTTGGGATACATGTTGCGTTTGCAGCCACGCTCTTTAACATTACTCCTTGTTTCATTCGCCATCAAAGCCGGAGGCAGTCGACCATTACAAATCGTTGTTATGGGACCAAACGTACCAATTATACGCATGACTTTGGACCCAGATAGGAGCACACAGAGAAATGACTCATGCCTCATTTTAACTTTCGGTTTTGATTTCCTGTAAGTGAGGCATTGGCATTGCCAGCTAACATGACGCCTGGCTGGGCTTTTGAATAAGACTGAATGAGACTTTGTCCATGTGTAGCTCGCCGGGCTATCAATACAGCAGTAGCTAGCTTGTGGCTAATATTAGCTCTTTTTTATATCAATCTCCATTGCCTCTTTTCTGCGCTTCCCATGAGCTAGCTAGCTAACACAGCTAGCTTCATATCACTGTGACTAGCAACGCCAGCTACGTAACAACCAGCAGCTTTAGATATACTTTAGGTGGCTTAAAGATGGATGCTCTCTTCCTGAATTGTGGTACTCCATCTTCCAGCCCTTATCTTGCCAATTCGGCCTTCTGTGAACCGACAGAGACCGGCCACAGTGAAGATGGCCTTGGGACCGGTGATGCAACCACCTTGACTTTATGCTGTATTTTCCTCCATCAGAAATGAGTACTTTACCTTGTATGAGTCGGTGGCTAACAGTATGCTGAAGTCGCTGTCTCTGTGCTCCATCTTTCCCTCCTTGTGGGTCAGCTGTCAGTAGGTTCAGTGCTGTGGTTCGGCGACTATCCAGCTCCAGTAGTGTAGCTGAGTTTGGGGGGGAAGGACCAGGGGAAGGACGAACGAGAGCCGGGCGGGGGAAGGGGCGGGCGGACCGGCGTCACAGAAACTCCGGCATAACTCGGGGAGGTTCGGTTCTACTCGGCCAGCCATCCCGGTTTCTGAATCAGAATCAGAAACGGGTTTAATACAAGGTAGGTTTACATTACACCACGTACTAGCAATTTGACTTGGTGTCGTGACCCGTGGTGCATAAAAGTAAAACAAGAATCAAAAACACAGGTAGAGAACTAGAAAAATATGTTTTGCATCCCCCTGTTATTTCAGCCAAGATGAGTGTTTCATGTACGAAACTCACCCTGTCCACTCAGAACAGTACAACATATCAGCTGGTAGAATAGTTTAATCCTACAGTGTATTTTAAAGGTGGATGCACTATTTGTAGAAAAGTGACTTTGTACCACTAACTCTAATTGGGTCAGATTTGTTTCTGCAGAAATAAAAGAAATGAAGAAGATGTAGTCAACAATAGCTTTATATAGTAGGCCTACCAGTCAAAGGTTTGGACACACCTTCTCATTCAATGGTTTTCGTTTATTTAAAATGTGTTCTACTTTGTAGATTAATACTTAAGACATCAAAACTATGAAAGACCACTGATGGAGACAATTCACTTGGATCGAGCTCTCCACCCCCCCCCAAATTGTGTGCCGCCAGATTTGGTGGAGAAACTGATCATATATGACAAGAAAGAAATGTAAATAAGTTATGGCATTAAATGTGACATATTTCCATAAAGACCTTATTATTATTATTATTATTATAGAACAATGAGAATCAAAGTAGTGATTTTCCATCAGAAGTGCTCAGACATGGGCTCTTATTTGCAGTTTTAAAACTCATCAGAAGGGAGCAGTGTTGGTCATCAAATGTTAAAATATCAGAAATTACATGAGGGTTCATTTTAATGTACTTTGGCAAGCTTACATAAAGTAAAATAAATTGCATTCCCAATAAATTCATGCTTTAAAAAATGTTTCACAGCAACACTGATGTATTCATTATGGGTCTCTTATTTGTGTGCCTTAACCTAGGATTCCTTATTGTATTTGTGTTTGTTTTTAACTCGGCTATATTGTAAATGAGTTCTCCACCTTAATGTATTTAGATCATTACTGCAATAAAACTGTTGCTAGAGGAAGCCACCCTCATTACCATTTGTTCTTTGGAGACCATAGTCTTAATGAGCTGTCTGGAAGGAAACTAATGCAGCTATAAAATTCAACAGCATAAAATGTAATAACCATAAATACATTTTATAGTTTAATTGTACATCTGAGTTGGTTAGCCAACAAGCAGATGTTATTTTAGACTTCAAACTATTCAAGAATGAACTTATGATTACTCTGTATTATTAATTTCTCTGCAGGAGAGTGTGTTTTATAGCATATATAAAAAGCTTAATACACAGGGGAAAAGAAGCTTGATACATGAATGTTGCATCAAAATAAAAAAAATTAAAAATGACTTGGAAGGAAGGCAGCCAAGACAAGTGTCATCTGATATGGTTGGCCTCAAATATCTTACTATGTTTGAGTTCAATTTGTCTGCATCTCGAACCCGATTTCTGGGATTTATTTAGTGTTGGGCTGTGCTTTTGCAAGTTTAACAAGAGTTACTGTGTGCACTAACTCTACACAGGACCCCAAATAAAGTCATAAAGAATAATTTCATTGACAAAAACGTGTTTTCCCATTAAATTGCCTCAGTTTATGTGCTCATCATTAATCCTACCATACAAAGAGTAGAGGGAACTTTAAATACAAACATAAGAGTATTACTGTCAAGCTGATTTTGTAATATATGGCTTACTCCTAAAGGGATTGAGTTGTTTACATATTCAATCAAATTATTTTTTTTACAATAATTTTGTTGGAGATAAAAAACTATTTAGTCTGTCCTTAAAGTATATTTTGATGCTGATATTGTTGTAATTCTCTTTAAATGCATGACTTTTAAGGCCGACTCAGTGGACATTTTTAAACAACAACCCCCCTTCTTTTAGTCTTTATTATTGGCCTACCTTTATATTGTTTTATTTATTTTATAGGTCTTAATCTTTTTATTTGTATTTTTGTTGTACCTATATGTTCACTTTGATTTATGGGGTTTTATATTTTATATTGTTGCATCGACTCAGTTGTCTTGTGTCTTATCTGTCAGAGAGAAACCATTATTTATTTTATTTTCATTATCATACATTTTACCTCCTTGTGTCTATTAACCTGATTAAATGTTATATTTTGCTGCATGTACCTTTTAAAGTTCTTAACAAATAATCTGAGGAGAATTTCTTGTTGTTTATTTTTAACTTGTGATGTGTCGCCATTTTGTAAAGCACTTTGAGCTGCATGTGTTGTATGAAAAGTGCTATTTTAAGCTTAGCTTTATTTATTATTATTATTATTATTATTATTATTATTATTATTATTATTATTATTATATTATCATTATTTTTGCTTGTAACTGAGTATTTGAACATTGTAGAAGTTCTTATTTTACCTAAGTACAACATCTAAGAACTGTTTCTACCACTGATCATATGTGTCACCTGCCTGTGACTACTGAGTCTGGATGGTGCTCTCATTCAGCGGGACCGTGAGAGATTCCAACCCGCCTGACGGATGCTTTCTTCGGCTTATGGCAGCGACTCTGCTCCTGAGAAGGGAGGAGCTTATTACTGGGTAAAGTTCCATTTCCGCATGTCAATACATATGCGTTTCTAAAGACAGGAGGAAGCTGTATGTGCACTACTGCTTTAAGTTTCAGCAACAACTAGCCAAAGTTAGCATGTAGTTAAATGGTCACATGATGCAGAGCCTGAACGCACACCGGCCGTCAGGTGCCAGGAGCCGCCTCTTCACGAAGCAAGCTTATTCCGGAGTGTTTTAAATAAAGTAGGGATTTTCAACTGAGGATTGGTGTAAACATGCTGAAGTTAAAGCAAAAGTTTGACCTGCACAGAGATGTTGTTTCTGACATTCTGAGGAAAGAAGCGTCGGTCTGCAGAGTGAAAGGTGAGGCGTTCAGGTGTCATCGGTACTCTTTAAAGTTTTGTAATAACTGAATAGCTTTGACTAATAGCTAGCGAACAGTGTCAGTTCAACCTGTCACTGTTATTAAAGAGCCTAGAGAGTATTTATCTACATGATTCATGTGTGTCATTGCTATGAAATTGCGTAATATCACATACAAAGTCAATTTCTTTGAGCAAATGGAGCTTTTAGAAACAATTGAGTGGCTAAAAGTGTGTAGATATAGTCCAGTAGATGGAGCCATTTACTCCTCATACTTCCTCTGTAAATACCTTGTAAGGACACCAAAACAAAAGCTATTATTTCCTGTTAAACGTCCTAACTATGGATACTAGTAGGAATTAAAAGATAAAACATATAAAAAATACAATTTAATAAATGAATTTCTCAGAACCTTCTATCCAAAGACAATACTGTATAATATAAACAATGGATCATTTAAATTATTTATTTTCACTGTAGCCAATCTCAGTACCAGTATTTGGTGAACATAGGACTAAGACAAAAGTCGTGATTAAAGTGGTAAAGTGATGCTTGACAGTGGTGGTTCTGCAGGAAATGCACCAAAACTCATTCAGTCCCAGTGGTGGCACATTTATAGATTCCCTCAAAATACATTTGTCCCACACACCTCGGCTCTCTACACATGTATAATAAGTTGTTATACAGGGGAACACACTGTATCCTCATCAGCCGTAACACTATATGTTCAGTGTGAGCAGTGGCAGGCTGCATGTTGTTGTTCAGACATGATGAGACGTATGGGTTCATAATAATGATGCTGTGTCTGCAGAATACTCTGGAGCAGTGGACACCCGGATCCTAAACATTGAGAGGGATGGAGGCATCCTTTACTCCTGGAAGGTACATTCATAGTGACAGCAATGCAAATTGAATAGTTTCCTTGTGGAATTTACTCATTAATTAACCACTGCTCCTTGTACTAGACTCCTGGTACTAGGATGGGTTAAATGCAGAGAACACATTTCACTGTGTGCTGTGTTCTCTGCACGTGTGACCATTCAAGAGGGTTTCATCCCTCCCAATTTTATTCTAAGTGTAATTAGTCTTAACCTTTATTTTTCAGTGCTTGTTCGAGTTTAGTTTACAGCCTGCATTGGTCTCACTTCTTTGACTCAGTATAGTGTAGTATGTTAGAACAAATTCATATAGTTTAAAACTATTCTGTTCCAGCTGTCCGCATCCCTCATTTAAGCCCCAGGGAGGTAAATATTAACCCCCCATATTTTCTCCAACAGGACACCACAAAATGAAATAAAATTATATTTTCTTACATACAGATTCCTCTTTATTTCTGCTTGACATATTTTCAGAAGATAAAGTTCTGTGCGCTGAACTGTGCTTCTCTGCACAACATGAATTTTTAATGATAGGCTCGCCAAAGAGTCAGTGGGTTTGCTAGGTTAAAGACAGTGGGCAGTCTGCAAAGAGGAAGCAATCTCTTTTTTCTGTGAAAGGTTCACAGCTCCATGCATGCCTGGCTGCGCCTTGGGTTTCAGAGCAGTTTCCTTCCTTTTATTTAAAATCCTCTGAACCCCGAAATAGTGTTGAGTTGCTGGTTTGAAGTCAAGCAAGTCGAGTCTGGATAATCGGCAAGGGCAGTCGAGGTAATAAGGAGATCAAGCATGGCGGTCTACACAACAAAGTGGTGCAAGAAACCAGTGGGAAAATAGGTTTTCTCAGTCTAGAGACAGATTGGGAATATCCATCTCTGTAGTTTGATTGATTTAAAGGGGCCCTATTCTGCTCATTTTCAGGTTCATATTTGTATTTTGTGCCTCTACTCTGACATGTCTCCATGCTTTAATGTTCAAAAAGCTCTTTATTTTTCTCATACTGCCTGTGCTGCAGCACCTCTTTCTCTTTTCACCCTCTGTCTGAAACCAGAGCCCAGTCTGCTCTGATTGGTTAGCTGGCCGGCTCTGTTGTGATTGGTCAAGCGCTTAGAGATGTCCCGCCCCTTAGCCTATCACGTACAATGTATTGGAGCGCTAGCTAATAGAAAACTTTGGGATTTTAGCCTTTGCAGACCATTGACATGCACGAAAACATATATAACACCCTAAAAGGAAAGGGAAAAGTGCCTCTTTAATGACCTACATGTAACTACAGGATTCATTCTTTTGATAGGGAGCAACAGGGACTACCAGGATTGGGAAATTTGACTCCAACACCAAACAGAACAAGGTACCGTATGTGTGTGTGTCTCCTTCAGATTTTGACTTTTGTGCTTGTGTGTTTTGGCATTTTCCCATGAGGCTGTGCTTTCTCTCCAACAGCTCCTGTACACATTTGACAAGCAGGTGTGTGTCAGCAGCTGCTCTCTGAACAAGGAGGAGACCCTGTTAGGTGAGCCTCTCTTACTTACCGATTAAATAGTTAGCAGCAAATGAGGCGAAACTCTGACCTTTAATTAGGCAATTAAGTGAGCGACCAAACTCCGGTCTAAATAATAAATGATCTAAGCGTCTAGGGAGCAGTTAAGTATCTCTATAACATTATTATTTTGCATCCCAAAAGAAGAATGGGAAGGACAAAGTTTGTTAGCATATTAATGATTAATGGTGCCAGATCATAGTTGAAGAAATGCTGATTTAGTGTAGAATATATATATATATGCAAATGAAGTCACATGACCCCTTGCCTGTGCTTTTTTTGCCCCCCCAGCTGTCAGCTTGGCACAAAACACCAGAGGAGAGGAGCGCCTCAAACCAAGTAACACCCGAGATCTCTTCATCATAACGCACTTTTTTAAACTTCCTCGTTACCTTATTCAAATCATTTCTCATATTGTGTGTTTTAGTGTCCAAGTGTCTAACCCTCCTGATCGAGATCCATCCCATCAACAACACTAAAGTCCTCAAGGCGGTAGACTGCAGGGTCAAAGTGCAGGTACTGTGTGTGTGTGTGTGTGTGTGTGTGTGTGTGTGTGTGTGTGTGTGTGTGTGTGTGTGTGTGTGTGTGTGTGTGTGTGTGTGTGTGTGTGTGTGTGTGTGTGTGTGTGTGTGTGTGTGTGTGTTTACCACTTTCATGCAGGTTTTACTGCAGCCAGGAGCTGATGTTGCACTTATTGTGCATCTGTGCCATATTCTTTGTTACTGTTTGTGTTTGTAATTTCCATTTCTTCTCTTACTCACTTAATCATGCTTTACATATGTCTATTTCTTAGTTTTCTGTGTATTATTTACCTTATTAAGCCGCTGTTTGCTGCCCGTGTTCCTTACTGTGTGTTTCTCGTCCAGTTGCCAAACCGCTAATTTAAATAAATGCCAAGAATGTTTAAGGCCTGCATTAAAATATGGAAATCAGCAAATAAACTCCTCCATCTGGTAGCTTTTGTAAACCGCGAGATGCTGACTCATGATTTCTGCCTCCAGTTCCTGCACGCAGAAACTGACAGGAGATCAGTGCTGGAGAGCCACCTGCTGCTGCTGACTGAGGATGGATGTGAGTGTGTCTGTGTGGGCTATATTTCACTAATCTCTAAGGAAAACACATCATCACATTTAGAGACATAATCTGTCTTTTTCTTACATTTTGAGGGGGAAAAAACCGCCTTCTCGGGGGACACGTATAATTGAATACAGTTGTATTTATATATATCCTTCTGTGTGTTTCAGATGTTGATCTCTACCATGTTATGCTGACGAAACAGGAGGGTTACAGAGTGGTGAGTGAGAATCTAAATTCACCCCTTTTTTCTTTTTTACTTTACCCAGCTCCTTACTTTATAAAAAAAGTCCCAAAAGTGGCCCTTCAGCAAAGCTATGAATTGCATAGAGAATATTTCTTGCCGGAGGGTTCTGTGCTGTTTTTTAAAGGTCTGAATTCCTCAAATACCCAGTAAATAATAAGTAAAAAGGTTGTTATTTGTTTACTAAACCCAGTGCCTTGAATATATGGTTCCACCTCATTATCCAGCCATAAACGACTGTGTCTCTCGTGGGGAGCTTTGCATTAAGAATCCACTGTGTCCACAAAGCTGAATATGAATGTGTTTGTGTGAAACAGGTGATGGCAAATCCGGAGCGTTTGTTAAAAACAGCAGAGAGGATCGTAGAGGACTTCTGCTGGCTCCAGTGGGACGGACACACACAACGAGTCTACTATCTCACGCATAGTGTGACACACACTCAGGCATGTACCACTGTACTTGTGAGGACATTGCATTTTATAACAATCATCTAAAATGACCAGTTTAGGCAGACAAGGTACGTTTAATAACTCAAAATCCCTGTCGTGTGTCTTTCACAGGACAAGTTTCTCATGCGATGTGTGCAGTTTTACCCCAACCATAAATGTGAAACTATGGTAAATCATCTTTCTGTCTTACACTTTAATAGATAACCAGTCTTTTTGCTCAAATCATATTCAAAATGTTTTGTTTTTAATGTATTTTTAAAAATCTTCTCCCACAGTTGGAATTCCCATTAGAGTTTCCTGCTAATCTTTTCCGCACAGTCAAGTAAGGCAACCACTGCTAGCTTAGCATATTAAATATATTTCTCAGCAGTTATTTTATTCTATATTCTCAATTTCTTGAAATGGTATTGATATGTACCTGTAATCAAAGGAACTAAAATGATTTTTCTCACACTCCCTGCAGTGTACAAGTTAGTCGTTCATCATTGCTCATGTTGAACATATTTAATGTATTTCTTTATTTATATAATTTACTCAAATTAACTAACTGGGACATTTTTTGTGTTTTTCCAACAGCTTTGTAAATCTGGGTTTCGACCACTATCACGAGAAGAGCCCAGAGCAGGAGCCCCTGAGGCTGAAAGTGTTCACAAACATAATAGGTACACGCAAACATTGTTTCATGAATAATATTTCAGTCACAGATTTGTTCCCCAAACCCTCAAGAGATGTAAATAAACTAACTTGTGGTTACGGTTCATGACTAATCCTAAATATGTTTGTGTTTTGCATTTCTATTTCTGAAAACAAGAAAGTAAGTTTTAACAGAAGTTATGATAATAATCGAATTATATGCACAATAAATCACGAATCAGATTTAGAAAATCAAGGCTGATGTGTGTTGTAATGAACAATTCCAGTGAATATTAAATAATCAAAAGATTGTTGGAAGAATTTGGTTTCAAAATGATTGTTCTGATCATGGGGAGGCTGTAGCTCAGTGGATAGTAGGGATGTAACGATATATCGAATATCGCGGTAAATAAATGTCTCAATATCGTCGTGAGATTGACAAAATATATATATATTTTTAAACCTTTATTTAACCAGATGGTCCCATTGAGATCATCAATCTCTTTTTCAAGGGAGACCTGTCCAACATGGCAGCAAGTAGGTTACAACATGAACATAAACAACAGATAACACAAAAGGACATGGTATCTACAGGGCTACATGTACATACCTAGAGACATTGACAAGTACCAACAGTGTATTTATATCTCGCCCTGTCAATAAGCCTCAACTTCTTGGCAAAAACTGTATTGTTTTTGAAGTGGTGGAGAGACAATGCACAGTTTGACCCACTGCTGTCACCCATGGCCAAAGCATATCTCTCTGTCCCAGCAACATCAGTACCAAGCAAGAGAGTTGTTTCCACAGCAGGGGATATTGCAAACGCCCAAACCTCCCAGCTTCTACCTGGAAATGTGGACATGCTCATATTCCTAAAAGATAACCTTGATGATGCTGAGTGAGTGAGTTAGTGAGATAGAGTTGAGTTACTTGAAAAACTAAAGTGAAACTTTATTTATTCTATTGCAGGGTCTGATTATTATATTGTTGACACTTTAAAATACTACTATCCTACTAAAATGCTGTACAAATCAGATTTATTATTTAATAAAGGAAAAAAAAAATCAAGTAAAAAAAAAAAAAAATTCACATTGTTTTCCCTTAATTTGTCAATATCGCGATAAATATCGTACCGTGGACTTGTTATCGCGATATTATCGTACCGTGAGTTTTTAGTATCGTTACATTCCTAGTGGATAGTGCGCTGAACTTCGAATCAGGAGATGGGAAGTTCGAGTCCCACTGCAGTCAGCATGTCGTTGTGTCCCTGGGCAAGACACTTCACCCCAAGTTGCTCCTGTGGGGATTGCCCAAGTGACATATAATGTAATGTAATAATGATCACTCAAAAATTCAAGTCGAATCTGTTGCCTATTGTACAGTATGATTTATAGTGTGTCACAGAAGTAAACAAAGGAGTCCAATGGAGGGGTTTCAGGAGGGTGTTGAGTGTGGGAGAAACACTCGAACACTCCCCATTAGCCTTTGCAGACCATTCACAAAAACCTATATCACACACTACAGGAAAGGGAAAACCCCAAATGCACAACCGGGCCTCTTTAAAATAGTCCTATGTGATTGCCATCAAAGGCACCAACAATTGACATGTATTAGTTTGTTACCCTCAACAAAGAGTAATATTCAGTGTTTTGGAATAAGACTTTTCCAAATGATTGCATGTTGTCATATTAGAATTCAAACCTTGAATTACCATTTGATTAATTTATTCATGAAATTGATGATTGAGGCTTTGATTTCAAAACCAAATCCCAATTACTTTCCATCGAAAATACATCACACCTAATTTAATTTCTTATTGAACGTCATGAATGTTTTCACTGATTTTGCCCTACTGTGTGATCCATAACCTTTCTGTCCCTGTGGTTTGTTTTTAGGAAGCATGTGTGTGTGCTACAGCCAACATCTGAAAGCCAAACAGGAAGTGAGCTACACTGTGCTTTTAGTCCACAAAGGTGTGCATTCTCTCTATTTACATTTGTTTTGAAATAACTAATTTATTTTTGCTGTCTCTATTCCTATGCTTCTGTTTTTATCTTGAGCATATGCTGAGAAAATTTGATTTTTTTTTCTCCTCCTGCAGACTGCAGCAAGACGTTCAGAGTGTCTCTGGGCAGCGAGCAGAAAGCCACACATCTCCATCCGCTCTTCATTCCTATAGGTCATTGCACACACAGAAATGTAAAACAGTCACACACACATGCCTCACAATCCAGTTATAAATTCAGCTCAAGTGTGTGAGAGGTTTACATGAATACCTACAAATGAGCGCATGTGTCCTCGGTCTGGTGTGCAAACAGAATACTAATATAACAGGTGTGTAAGTGAGGCTGTTATTTTCTCGTAGGTTACCACATCCTGGTGTACCTGCAGGACCATTTCCTCCACTGTATCAACACCAGGCAGCAGGAGATAGTCTGTCACTCCCTCTTTCTCTCAGGTGAGACAAGGTTTCTGTTCAATTAGCAGTTTGTTTACTTCCGTTCTCATCCACACTACAAGCTCCCTTTTTCCCTGATAAGGTTTTTTAACCTTCCTGTCGTGTTTGTTTCAACTGCTCTTACATTAACACAACAACCATTAATCATCACCACTTTTAATTGAACACCCGTAAACAATGTCTCATTCTACTTGTTTGCATGAATAACTTTAGTAAATAAACAAAGAATAGACACTGAAAATGTATTTGATTTGTGTGTGTGTACTATCTGATGGATGAACATAATGTAGGGTTACCCATACATTTCCTATGGTGCTCATTTTTAACTGGGAACATCATAGGTGCTACAAAGTTAACTAAACCACTCAAAATGTAATGAAAGTGCTTAGATAGTACTTTATTGATCCCAATTTGGGAAATGTTTGTGTTGCAGCAGCATAAAAAGACATGGCATTGTACAATAACAATTTGAAATAAAGTAGAAAATATACATATAATGCAATATATACAATAAAAAAGTTATTATATATACATCAGCAACGAAATATGTTCCAATGCCTACCGTGGAGGATATCATAAGGCCCTGAGGCAATCAAATGTAAAACACATTATTTATGATTGATGAAAGAAGTCAATCGATCATATTTGACCCAAGGACGACAGTAGGGTTGAACATGGATCCTGTACAAACACACAGCTTTCATTTTCAAATCAAATCAAGTTGTATTTATATAGCACATTTTTAAGCGATTTTTGGTCGAGCCAAAGTGCTGTACAGATAATAAAAAATACCCTACAGTAAAGACACTTTACAGCAAAATTCAACTTCACAGTTTGTGCAGAATATCAGTATGAGAAAACGACACCCTCTGTCCTTAGACCCTCACATCGTACAAGGAAACACTTCCGGAGAAAAACCCACAGTTTAAAGGGGAACATGGGAGAAACCTCATTTTATTTGATTTGTTTTCTCTGTCTCTCCCTGTCTGGACGACCTTCAGGTCTTGATGTGGACCTGGGTTTGCCGTCTCAGTCAGCTGACGTCACAGTGTTGCACTCAGAAGAAGAGTCCAGTGGCAGTGTGTTGGACCTGGGCAGCGGCAGGATCCACGAGGCCGAGCTGAGCCCTGCCTTCCTGCTGAAGATCCTGCGAGCTCCTTCCAGGTGAGCGTGCTTCAAGACTTTTTGTGGAAATAAAAGATTCATGTCGATCAGGGTTAATGTTTCTATACATAGATGAGGAACTTGAGAGCAGAGGGAGGTATATATACAGTATATATATATAGACAGCGAGCAGGTGGAAAGGAGAAGTCTTTTTTTAAGGTTATTTTGGAACATACACACCTGCAGTGTCTTGGGATAAACTGGTGCAAAATGTTCCTGTCTATAAATACAGACTATGGTTGAAACGAGCCAATTGCTAAGCCTCAAGTATCTACAAAAGTATCTAAACAGCTCATCCCAAAAACCTCTCACCAAAACACCCTTCAAGTGAGAAGTTGAGCGAATGAGTCAAACTGGCAAATAGATATATCTCATAGATCTCTCTCTTTCCAATTTCTTTATCTGTTCTTGAATGTAATGTTGCCAGCTTTGCCGAGCGAGCCTTACCCGATGTGTAAGTGCTGTAAACATGCATTACTTTTTAAAGCCAGCAGGGGGAAACTTCACTGGTTGCAAGAAAAGTCAGATTGTCTAGAAGTCTATGAGAAATGTACCCTACGTCTCACTCAAATTATAACATCAAGGAATATTTTCTTAATGAGTTTATGGTCTAAATCGCTTCGTCGATACATCATGGTTCTATTGAATTTGTCAATATTTGTGCGATGTGGATTAAAATAGAGAAAAAAAGCAACATTCTGGTCTTCTAAAATTGTGTTGTGAGCGTCTTTTTTCTCTAACTTCACTTCACTCAGCGTTTCCAAACGTTAGCCAACAAACCAATGGGTGATGTCACAGTGACTTAAAGGAGGGGTAGGTCATTTTGGAGAAACCAGCTCGAGTGCGCTAGAATTTGAAAATACACAGCCGGAACAAATCTGCCAGACTTCCTTACAGCGCCCCCTCCTCCAACACACACGAACGCGCACATGACCAATGAGGGCACGAGATAAGTTTGTGCACAGATGGAAGGCTGACAGGCAGGTAGGCCATCCAGTTACTTTAGCCGGGCCGGCTCAGATGATTGGTCGTGCTTTTTACAGAGCTACCGCTTCCAGAGATGACATTTTTTTATGGATTTTTTGCCAAAACACTTTAGATATTCATTGCTATCGGGATGTTAAGAGCATTCCATGGAATATAACAAAAAGTGTATCTCGAGCCGGTTTCTCAAACTTACCTACCCCACCTTTAAGTAGTGTACCTCAATAATACACTACACAATGTGTCGTGGCTTCCTTCCTTGTTTTTCCCTCAAGCCACTAGACGCCTTAAACAGACAGTTCTAACTCGTTTCTTTCCTTAAATTACTCACAGTTTGAAGTGTTGCTTGGCCTCCGATGGTTTAGAAGATGTTGCGATGTGTTTGCTCAAAATAAAATAACAAACTTTTGCACATGCAACAAAGAAAAATAGGCCTTTACAATATTCAAAAGAAATAGGCAAAACTCAAATAAACAAACAACTTAGGTATTCTTTCTTTCGTGATAATGCTTATAACTTCACAACTTAAATGGTACTTCTACGGTTTGTATGTACATGTACGGTACGAGTATGGTTACGTTACGGTTCAAAACTGTTCCTCGACGGCATCTCTCAACAGGTTGCCCATCACTGTGGCGTTAGCACAGGCGCCGTGGGTCCTTTATAGTGCGTTGACTACAGACGTCACAATTAGGTGGCCTTTCTTATCAAATCAAAATACTGGCTCTCACACAATGTGTACATAATGAACTACTCCCATACTCAACACGTCACGATTTGGGTCCTCAGCAACATCCATGTATTTAAGTGTGAAGTAAATCACACACACACACACACACACACACACACACACACACACACACACACACACACACACACACACACACACACACACACACACTTCAATATTAGTTGGATGTAAGAACAACTATAGCTTGACTCATTGCCAGAAAGGTCAACCATCATGCTTAATGAGGATACATCAGGGACCCCTTGTTGTTTCTTTGACAACATTTTGTTCTTTTTTGCTTCATTCATTCATAAATCCCACTTTTAAACGGCTCATATATCACACTGCTGTACCCAAATGTTGTCTGTCTGCCTGTGCTTCTGCTGCGTGTCTGTGTGTTTGAATGTGCTTATGTTGTATAAAAGATAATTTGCTGTATCATGTCACCCGTGTCCAAGGTGTCCCAGCAGCAAGACTGACCCTCAGCGCATGGCCGCCCTCCACTGCCTGCTGGTGTACCTGGGAAACGACCCAAACCTGGAGCTGAAGGTACAAAAATGGAAAAAAAGACAGGAAAGGAGATGGGAGGACAAAAGGATTGACATTTAAAGCAAACTTTCTGAGTTTTTTTTCAGGTCACCTTTTTTACCTTCAAAATGAACACATCGTCTGGACCCACAATAACCCAATAAAAATGATTTTAATAAAATAAAATCTGACAGAGAATGCACTCACCATTGATGAATTGCATGTTCATTTCACTGCAAGGTGCTTTCATGGATGGCAAAGTAGCAATAAATAAATTAAGGCAGCTTTTCTGCACTTCTGTGTGAACTCAGTAGGTGTCGACCTTGAGGTGCGCAGGTGGAGGGAGGAGAAAGAAAAGCGGTAATGAAAAATTAAAGAAGTGCAAACATATGGACAGAGATCAAACAGATCCAGACAAAGAGAGAAAGAGAAAAGGGCAAATATTTTCCTGGAAACAGCGCTGACTATGACTCAGACTCAATTAAGACGTCCCCGCCGTCCTGATAGATTGCAATAAATTATTTCTTTAAAGGTTAAATTAGTCACTTAGCTTCAGGAGTGCAGATAAAAAAGTGATGGACAGTGTTATTGTTCGTTATTTTAAGATAATGCTGTGCACATTATGTTGATTTCCTTTTCTTTCTCTTCACACATACTGTATGTTATGCAGAATTTATGTTTTCTGATATTTTTCATCGGAGGAATGGGCTGCATAATATAAGGTTTCACTCTGACTGTGAGCTTTGCAGAGACTCTCTTGAGG
Organism: Notothenia coriiceps; assembly: GCF_000735185.1. Lineage (NCBI taxonomy): Eukaryota > Metazoa > Chordata > Actinopteri > Perciformes > Nototheniidae > Notothenia > Notothenia coriiceps. Next base: position 479,846 of record NW_011366394.1, on the reverse strand, counting down.
ACATCTTTATTTGTAATTGAAACATTAGTATATCAAACAATAGAGAACCGCAGTGACGCGTCCTAAAACCCGGAAGTAAACTCTTTCCGGTTCCTTCGCCAAAAACGCAATGCAATTTCTCCATAGGATTTTGGAAAATAGCTGGAAATAAGGTCTGTGGTTGAAACACATTTAAGAGCCGGATCACGGTTTGTTCAGCCGGATAATCTCCACATGTCAACCCTACTTTTATCATTTTCGAATCATAAATCTAGTCGCCAGAAGCTAAATGCTAACGTTATGCTATAAACGAACTACAGCAGGGACGCTGCTTCAACGTCACGCCGACTTAAGATCCATATTCAAAACTACAGTTGAAGTTGAAGCGTTTGTTTGAACAGTTTGCAGGAGGCAGGTACTTGCTTTCAAGCAGAACAGGGCAAACAAACTTAGCGGGAGTGTTTACGTGTTCGGTGTCATGATGTAAAACGGCCTCGACAACTTCTGTTCTGTAGTCCTATTCAGCCACTTGGTAACAACCATCGTTTTTCAGACACGTAAACTCTTCAGAAATCACCAGTGGGGTCACTGCTGATGTATTTAATGTCGTAGAACAAAACGTGATCTGTCTCTTCAATTTGTGTCAACCACAGACCTGATTTCGAGCTATTTTCCAAAATCCTATCAAGAAATCTCATTGCTTTTTGTCGAAGGAACCGGAAGTGGTAAAAATGGTAGAAGATGATAGATGCACGAGTGACTGGACCCTACACTCTGTAGTGGGTCAAAAAGGACCCGTATTAGAATAATGTGTGTTTTTATGCCATTTTTGTCATTTTGGTTAAGAAAAATCACTTGTATAATATTTTGGTTCACACTAGAAATATTTAATATTTCACTATTTATCATTTTAGAAAAAAAAATTATATTTTGAAAAAAAACATTTTTGACCCACTTATAGAAGCTTGGGGTAGTAATACAAAAACTACAATTTCTTAAAATCTATAAAATGTAAATTACAAATTTCAATGGCATGATATCCAAAACATGTTTTTTGAGGAATAGCTGGAATATGAAATGATAAAAAAAAGAAAACCTCCTCACCGGGTCAAAAAAGACCCACTTATGCATCTAAGGGTTAAAGAAACTGTTCATCTAAATTGGAGTACTAATGGATGTAACGGGGAATGTGAGAAAATAACTAATAAAGAATACGACACAAAAACGACTACAGTATGTTCTGCATCTCCCACTCATTGACGCCCGTCTCCTGTGTGTCTCCCTCCAGATCACCGAGTGGCTCTTTGACAACGTGAACACCTTCGACTCCTTTGATCAGATCCAAGAGTTCATTCTAGGTCAGTGTTAGCCGAAGCATCTGGGACACAAATCTGCTCGGGTTCCACTTCTTCTTTTCTCGCTGCTCTCTTGCTCTTTTTATGTCTCCTTCTGCTTGTGGTTACCAGGCTGCTTACATCTCATCTACACAAAACTGGAGTCCGTTTGACTATGTTTCTTTTGCAAACTTGTGCCAGAGTCGCAATTAGAGACCTTGGGAGAAAAAATATGATTCAGTCCCGGAGCAGAAACACATTTCAATGCAGTGTTGGCACGTCACAAAGTACATTTACTCAAGAGCTGCACTTAAGTACAACTTACAGGTACTTTTCATTTTGTGCTTTTCTCAACTATATTTTGGAAGCACATTTGGTTGACAGCTTTAGTTCATAGTGACTTTGCAGGTTCATATTTTTCTTTTCATTAGTTCACTAATGAATAATGTACTATCATGAATTAAGATTGCTGGCAGTAAAAAAAAAAGGCATTACCAGCTGTGGCATTTAAATAATGAACACATTAATGCGTCATTAATTACAATCCGGTAGTATTCAAATATATCACTCCGAAAACGGCCATTCTGCATATTGATTACTTTTAGTTTAGCTACTTTAATTTCTTTTTGGATGCTCATACTTTTGCACATTTACTGGGATGCAGGTGTATTTCTACACTGTGGTATTCATACTTTTACTTACTTAAATTCTCCAGTACTTATTCCACCTCTGTTCAAATGCCCCATGATGTCTGCTTGAAGAAAATATAAGAGTACATCAAATTAATTTCACATTAACGAAGAAGCCCATCACATTATATATACTGTAGGAGCACCTTGCTGAAGACATTAGCATATTATTCAAGCTGCTGTAAGTACTAGGTCTAATACACAGAGGTCCCATTAATACAAGGGTTACTGTATATGAAGACAATTATGTTGGCCTCATAAATAAAACATAAGAAGCCTGTGCTCACTAATATATCATAGTGAGTGTGGTGGGATTTAGTGGGTAAGAAAACTGACAAAAGCCTTTTTCTCAAGCGGTGAATAATATAATGAGTTACATTGTTCAAACACAGAATAGAAAGACCAATGTCTTCATAAAACATCCTGCAATATCTCTAATACATGAATAACATAGGATCTTTATTAGCTACTCAACAGAAGGTTTAATATTTATATAATCTTAAAGGCAGTAATCCACACAATATTTATGCATCAACGTAAATATCGCTTGAATCCCAAGGAGAGCGCACACCACCGATCTGAATGTTCAAGCTCTGTTTAACTACCGACAAACGATATCCTTCCTGTCAACAATCGGCCTGCTGTGTGAATAACATCAGCCGTATTGACTGCTTAATCCTGAGGCTAAAATTAGGAGAGCAGCCACAAATCCTCCACACTAAACTATAGTGGATCTGGATCCGTCTGTCTCACAAACAAAAAAAAGATTTGCACACACAAAGTCTTTGTTTCGCTAAAGGCGGCTGATTCACGTCTTGAATAGACACAGACATTCTCTAAACTGGAGCAAAGTACGGTTGAAAATGGAAATCTTGCCTCGAAATATAAAGTACTCTGCACTTTATAAAACCTATTAAGTTCTGTCAAACTAAATTCATTATGACATTTTGAAAGGAAAGGTCAGAGTTCCAGACGGACAACACTCAAAGTGATTGATCATCTTAAATGTGACATCAGGCAGAGGTTGCACTTTATTTTAAAGATCCCCTCCACTCAATCATGTGTTTTCCTTGTGGTAATAATACCCTATTATGGCAGAATCTTTATTACAGCGTATTTCTGGCATATTCATTAAGGTCACATGGTAAGCTATATGACGTGTGTTACTGAGTTGGGTCACACACAGTTAGAGAGACAATGGTCGTTCTGAATTATCAATAGATGTATTCATTTTAAGTGAGCTGACACCGAGGTTAGAGAAAGTTCAGAGAAGGCCTCAGGTTATAAAACAGTTAACCTTTGTTAGTTGACTACTCCTAAAGCAAGGGTGTCAAACTCAATTTCATAACGGGCCACATCAGCATTATGGTTGCACTCAAAGGGCCGGTTGTAACTTTAAGATTATATAAACATACATATATAAATATTTAATATAATAATGTATTATATTACTTTATTGCCTCTGCATTGGATTGTTATCGGATAGGGTAAACACTTCATAAATAACTACGTCTGAAAGCAGAAGTCTAGGGCAAATAAGTGCAAGTCTCTTCAGTGAGAATGTCATAAAATTATTTTAAAAGAAAAGCAAAATTCTGAAAAAAAAGTGACATTTAAATTTAAAAAAAGTGACATTTTGAAAAAAAAGTAACAATACAAAAAAAAGTCAAATTTAAGATGCATTGTGGGACATGTAGTTTATGGACATTGTGCATCTGTAAATCGGCATGTAACCGTATAATAAACATATTATATTCTTTGCAAGTTCTTATGGGGCCACATAAAATGAAGTCGCGGGCCGGATTTGGCCCCCGGGCCTTGAGTTTGACACCCCTGTCCTAAAGGATGTCATGAGATAAGTAAACTTTCGACATCTGGAACATACAAGTATAGCATTCTGGGTGGGAGCATTGCTGTAGGACTGCTTGAGAGTAGAGGTAATGTTTTCCTCGTTATTATTGATTGTTGTACAACGAAACAATAATTGATCAACTATATCTGTGTTTTATTGATTCCTCTCTGTTTCATTCTTTCCTGTTGTGAGTGCTAAATTGCCACAACAACCCCCTACAATGTCTGACCTTGACTATACTCTTTTGTATTTTTCAAAGAGTTACTAGAGAGCTACCGGGTTCACATTAGCATAGTGGCGGCAAACATTCTGGATGTAAACCGGACCCTGGAGCAAAAACATTCCTATCAACCCATGATCCTTGCAAGCGAACAAGCTAACAAACAACCTTTAAAAGATGTTAACAACAGACTCCTTGTATGAGTCAGATATGTATGGATGACTGTGTTGTTTTGCATCTGATAAAGACCAGAAATCGTGCCTTTTTAATCAAATGACAATTGCTTTTCCTGATTCATACTACGAAAAAGTAATCTAGCTCGACCCTTTTTACCTCCTGGTTATATGGCCCAAAAGTGGGTCGCGGACCTGTTTCAAGTGGGTCGCAGATGTGAGTAAAAAAAAAAATTATCTTTCTTTTTTCTTTTTTTTTTAAGTCAAACTTTTATTTTGAAGGCCGATTTTCTAACGCTGTGCATGCAGTCGGCGTTGGACTGGAAGTACCGGAGACCATAAACGGTTTCGAAAACTTCTGTCTCGTAGTGTTTTTTCGAGTCTTCTGGCCAATCAGAATCAAGATTGTTGCCGGAAGTCCCCACTGAGAATAACTTAGCGGTAGAACTATTCTTTATACATCCATGGGTACAACTTCAGATACAAATGAACACGTAATGAAATATGACCCCCGGTTTGATGATTGACAGGTCACAGAACAATGGGGGCTATCTACCCTTACCCACAATTTAAAGTAAGTGACACAGACTATCTCCTCTTTACTCTTCTCGCAGCAAGCTGTCAGAACAAAGTGAAAAACAAACAATGGCATCAAATATTATTAATATGTCGGGTAGTAATAGATTTATGTATTTTCTTCTCAGAGTGTACCAGAATGCATTGTTTATGTTAGTATTTATAAAAATCTTATATATTATAATATTACAGCCATACTTGTCA
>NW_011366394.1:466819-474779 GCF_000735185.1 Notothenia coriiceps | reverse complement strand
GAAATACAGTGCATATATCCCTTATATCCCTTCACAGAACTAAAGTATGCTTTTAAAAAAGGTTTAATGAGATGATGGATTCAAAGATGAACTGTATAAAAAGGCACACATGCTGAAAACCCAACGTCAGAAAAAAGTCTGGAGGGATTCTCCCCCAGGACATATAAACTACGCATTCTGGTACACTCTGAGAAGAAAATAAATTAATCTATTACTACCCGACATTTTAATAATATTTTATGCCATTGTTTGTTTTTCACTTTGTTCTGACAGCTGAACTTGCTGCTCCACACAGAGAGAAGAGTAAAGAGGAGATCTGTGTCACTTACTTTAAATTGTGGGTAAGGGTAGATAGCCCCCATTGTTCTGTGACCTGTCAATCATCAAACCGGGGGTCATATTTCATTACGTGTTCATTTGTATCTGAAGTTGTACCCATGGATGTATAAAGAATAGTTCTACCGCAAAGTTATTCTCAGTGGGGACTTCCGGCAACAATCTTGATTCTGATTGGCCAGAAGACTCGAAAAAACATCAGCAAAGNGTGGTTCTCAACTGGTCAGGCCTCGGGACCCACTTTTTTCTTTGTGAATAAATCGCGACCCAACATTTTGAACCACTCAAATCTATTCAACAAAAAATCCGATTTTTTGTTGAATAGATTTGAGTGGTTCAAAATGTTGGGTCGCGATTTATTCACAAAGAAAAAAGTGGGTCCCGAGGCCTGACCAGTTGAGAACCACTGCCTTAGACCTTACACTGTGATGATAGCTTCTGTAGCCTAGCTTTTACAAATAAAAATGGATTCTAAAATGAGGCCTAAGTCACCTGTTTGCCGTTGGCCAGTGGGCAAAATTGGAAACATCGGCCCGTCATATCCAGAACTCAAAAGGCATCCATGCCTCTAATAAAGTAAATCAATCTGTGTTGGGTTAAATGAATTCAGACTGTACTCTCTCTGTTCCTCACTGTCACACAGCATCTTTATACAGAATAAGCTATGAGAAGTCTCTCAGCCTGGATAAAGTCCTGCCCTACTCCTCTGTGCTCGACAAGAAGGTACCACACACACACACACACACACACACACACACACACACACACACACACACACACACACACACACACACACACACACACACACACACACACACACACACTATTATACAATTGAGAATGCGCATAAAAATAAAAGGCAGCCATAGTGTGTGTATGAATGCAGTATGAGGACACAATTTGAATTCTGTTTTCTTTCTTTGTGCCTTAACACACGCACACACACACACACACACACACACACACCCCCACACGCACACTTGTGTTTTCTAGGAGGTACCAGCATGTCTGTTGGAGGTCCCTGGTGTGTTGTGTACCACTGAGCAGCATATTGAACCCGTGTTCAAAGGCAAGGTAACAACCACCATTTTTTTAAAATCACATTCATTATTTTTAAAACTGCTTGTAAGTATTCTTGAACAATATATACGACTGTTGAGTTTTTAGTTACAGCATATGCCCTATTTCCAGGAACCAGATCATACAACTTGCATTAAGGTTTCTGATTAAATGTGTGTTTGTCACATGACTGTAGGTGCATGTGTTACGCAATGCTGGGAAATGACTTCATTCTAACATTTAGAATGTGTGTGTGTGTGTGTGTGTGTGTGTGTGTGTGTGTGTGTGTGTGTGTGTGTGTGTGTGTGTGTGTGTGTGTGTGTGTGTGTGCGTGCGCAGGCCAGAATTCTCCAGGGTTTCTGGTCAGAGCTGCAGTGGAACACGGAGAGGACACAATATCTGGATGCTGATCCCAATCCCAGATACAGAACCTCACACATACAAGCCGACTGGGATAAACTGGTGAGTGTGTGTGTGTGTCTCATGCATATGAATGACCAATTGATTATTTGTTAAAGGGGCCCTATAATGCTTTTTGGGGTTGTCCCTTTCCTGTGTGTTATGTAGATATCCCACTATGTTATGTGGGTGGAATAAGAGCCTTGTGTGTTGTCGGGTGTTCATCAAGGATCAAACAATGCACAAAACCTATTTTTGATACGTTTAAATCCAAAGAAATACATTTGTTTAGGATACATTTTGTCATTTGCTTTTTTAAAGGGCAACATTTTTATTTGAGTCCACTTCAGTTCTGGGGTTTTATGATAATCCAAACTGTATTTTAATTTGGGAATTTAGGTGCATTGGTACAGATGAGAATAATCTTCAAGCTTTTAAACCGGCTCTATTTCCCTTTCCTGTATTGTGTTATAAGTATCTGAGGTGCTGCAGCACAGGCAGTATAAGAAAAATAAAGAGCTTTTTGAAACATTAAAGCATGGAAACACGTCACAGAAGAGGCACAAAATACAAAAATGGGCCCACACTGTTGCCAATAAAGTTGTAATAAAACATTTTGTACCTCTTCTCATGAAATGATTGTGTGTGTAAATAGGAATAAAAAGAGGAATGTGTCTGAAAACGAATTTCCTCCAACTTTATGGGCATCGCTGTATTTAAACTTACACCAAGGATGTGTCTTCGTGTGTCAGCACACCTTGTCTTTACTGAACAATGAGAGCATATTCTTCGCGAGGGCTGCACGATATTGAAAAAAACTGACATTGCGATATTCTTTTCCCCTGCGATATATATTGCGTTTTTTTTAACTATATTTAACCGGATGAAGGATTTTAGTCACGGACGTTAACCGGTTGACTCATCAAACCTTAAGTCATGATCTAACATGTCATGATAATGCAGGTTGCTTATCCTCAAATAAGGGGGTTCATCTGTGAATGAAGAAGAGTGGTGTCAAGAAGGGATCCAAGAGATGAAACGTATTACATTAAACTATAGGAAGCTTCATAATCACATTTGGGAATTAACATACGTGACCAAATAGGTCATTTAACTTTTTATTCCACAATTAAAACCTTTTTTGTGCAAATAGCAGCAAAGCAGTGGACATCTTTTAAACAACATTATAAAAATAAAATTAAGAACAGCTATACACCAGCTCCATTATGCCGTTTTGAACCTTTCTCATACAGTATGGTGGAACACCGGCAAAGGCATCTGAAATAGTTGTTTGCTGTGCATGCAGACTCAGAGCCTGCATGTCACTCCACTCAAGTACCCCTGACATGAGAGCCGCGCAAGTTTTCCTTTTGTAGCAAGCAGCAAAATAATCGTAACATGACGTGTTTGAGTTAATTTACCTACTTAATATCGAACGCCCTAAAAAAAAAAAATCGCACGTCCCTGCGATGTGAATATCGCGCATATCGCGGTTATCGCCATGACACGGTATATCGTTCAGCGCTAATCTCCGCCCTCCCATGATGCTCCTTCTTGTTTCAGAGGGCCGAGAGGAGACCTTCCAGCCACATGAACCACATCGAGGAGAACACCAAGAAGTAAGTCTGCCTCCCACTGGAGCTTTGTTAAAAAGTACATCACTGTATAGACACACAGTCCTAAAACTGGAGAGAGGGAACGCATGACTGCAGCTCTGCACTGCGTTTAAGTGTTTGTCTCAAAATTGGGTTTGGAAAAGTACTTAACTTGTGCCCTAACAGGAACAGTAGAACTGTTACTCAAGTTCAGCTATCCTTGAAAGTTGCATTGATTTTCCCAACATAGGTTCTAAAGCTGAATGTGAAAAATACATTGAGCTTAAAAAACCATCCCAGTGTTATTACTGTTAACCCTAAAAGGTCTGGAACCAACAATGCGTTACTTTGTTAAAAATGTAATCTCAATCATCACCTATGACCCATAAGTGTGTTGTGCTGTCTGTATCTGAAGAAACCCTGCTCCATGCCTTCATTTTCTAACTTTCTGTGTTCAGGAAATGTCCAGGCTTAAACACATTTGATATAAAACAATAAGTTTAGCCTTTCTTCTCAGAGTGGTGCAGGAATGCGTCCTAGAAGCTGGTCATGAGTTAGCATTTTAGCACTTTTCAAAGTCAATTTGGGTTATTTGTTAGAGGCCTGAAATAAGGTCTGTGGTTATTACATGATTAAGTAATGTTAACGTTTTGTTCTGCGATATAAATGTTACAACCACATAGATCATTTCTGAATCCATACCTCTGAAAATAATTCTGCATAAAACTGCAAATACGTTGACTTGAACATGAACTCATACGCGTGCGTGCGTGTGAATATGTGTGAATATGTGCAGCAGCAGTCTGTGGAATTGACTCAGAATAAAACATGTTCATTATGAAGAAGGAGCAGAGCAGCAGTGGCTCATTGATTTGTTTGCACAGAGGAATAGGATCCTTCTGGCTTTGGCTACAGACAACACATGTTAGTAGAATCCATTCAACACTGGTTTGGGGGATTTCATGGTTTATTCTTTAAATAACAAAAACTACAGAGGATTACTGCTGCTGGAGAGCACACAAATGTTTCTGAATTATGAAGTTGTTTCTCAGCTTGCATTCGTTCTGAGGTATAAACAATCAGTGGAAGAATAAAACATAGTGGTATATATTAAATATGTGAAGCAGGTTTAAAAAGTACTTTAGGGTGTTTGAAAATAAACAAACCTATACATACAAAAAACTGAAAATATTTACAGTGAAAGATATATCTATATATACAGAGTGTCTCTATTGAATTCACGATATGAATACACAGAATTGATGTCAGTGTACATGATAGGCCGACCTACAACTGACAAAATGTAAACATATGTAAATATCTACAAAATCTCCCCGAACATTAAAAGTTCTCACAATTATTATATGACGTTTCACTTGCAAGAAACCGTGTGTAGCTTGTTATTAGGTTGCTCTGTGAATATTAAATAGTTTATGATCAAGTGATGATGGACCCCTGATGTCGTACTTGCCTTGAATTAAATTCTACTACCGATCAAACCAAAAAGCCTTTTTGCTTCATAATTACCTTCTCTTCCTCCAGGCCGAACTCAGCACCTGCTTACTCACTTTTTTTACTCTTGATATATTTTTGCTGTGGAGTGCAGCAGCGAGCCTGAGTCCGCCTCAGCTTACAGCGCAGAAAGTAAGACTCTTATTTTAATGCTGGCTGGAGGGATTGTTTTCACACAAAGCTTTTTCTCCTTGTTTTGTAGAGTTCTATCGATGGTGGACACCTGGTGTCTTGGTAAGACGCATGAGCACACTGAAACACACACATAAATCCATAAATGCAACACACACACACAACACACACACACAGACACACACACACACACACACACACACACACACACACACACACACACACACACACACACACACACACACACACACACACACACAATGCAGCAGGGAGTGTGGATAGCATAAACAACAAAACCTTGAATATAATGGAGCTCAAAACTGTGTGTGAGTGTGTTTGTGTCATCGTCTGAAGTTGCATTCTTCACGCTCGCTGGAGAATTCGGCTAAACAGAACCACCACACTCATTTATCTTGGAGGGAGGTCGAGGGGGGAAAGGGAAGGGGATAAGAAAAGGGAAAATAGAGCGAAATATTTATTTTTTTAAGAGGAGAGAATGCTACAATTACGATATAACAGTGGGGATTGTATTACCTCCTCCACGTACCTTTCTCTCAGGACTCCAGTGCAGATGTTTTGTCTCAGCCTCGACACACACCCTCACCTCACTTAATCCTCACGGATGATGTCATACACCTCCCTCAGATTCACTTGTTAAACAAACAGTAATTGTAATCACTCCTCAAATAACACTTATTCCCAGATTATAGCAGTCATGAAAGAATCTGCCTTATTTATCACCCTGCAGTAAATCACTGTTCGGCTTTTTGTTGGAGCAAAAGGCATTGAACTTCCACCTGCTCCCTCCCAATAAGAATCAGCTCTGTGTGTAACATATTGAATACACAGTTTATAACTTTGAACTTACGACAGGAAGCCAATCAGGCAGCTCTCTGTGCCCTGGGAGTGAATATTTGTTTATATTATTACACTGTAACATCAAAAGCAGTGGCGACGAGCCGTGACTTTTATACCTAGGCCCTCTGACCCCCACCCCTTCCCTCGAGTTATTACGTCACAGCGTATACTTCAGCGGAATATCAAAACAACGGCCCGGGGTGCAAAACGCATCAATGAAAGCGACCCTCTACCACACAAAACAACAACTGTAAATAACCCTATTTGTGTTCTTTGAAATTGAAAAGGATATTGCATTGTGTTTGTTACTTTCGTTGCAGTTGTATGTCTTAAGTGTAATTTGGCATGCTATTATTTTGAAGGCGAGTTAACGCCGTTGACAGGAAGTTGTTGTTGCTATGGAAACAAGAAAAGTTTCACAGCGGGCGGAACTTGTCATAAAGTCCGCGATAATAACACCCACCCATTTAGAGGGAAGATATGATTGGTCAATTGTACTGTCATTTGACATTACTCTCTCGTTCAGTTACTATAGCTGGGCCCTCTGTGAATTCATAGCTGGACCGCCTGGACGTCCAACAGCTCCTCTCTTCACAGTAACTCGCAGAGACGAGCTTCTTTCATTTAACCCTTCACATTCCAACAGAAACTGAATAGGCAGATTCGAAGGATTTATTTCTTTGGAAATGTTATTTTAAATACAATTAAATCAAGTTATTTTGGTAAAACTAATGAAAAATATAACTAAAAAAATAACTAAAAGAAAATATTTAAAAAAATATTTCTTTTTTTTAATGTTTTTAAATATTATTTTGTAGAATACCTTAGGCTCTCACAGAGGGCCTAGAGGGCCCTGACGGCTCGCCACTGGTGCACAGTCATGCAAATGTTTGGCCTGCGGCTCTGATTGAGGGACCGCTCAGAGGTGCGGAGTGCCAGGTACGGTGGCAGTATACCGCGGCCCCGGATGCTCCATAGTATATTAGAAATTATCCCGGCGGGCCAGAACATGTCTGTTTATTATAATTAATGTTAGGAATATTTTGTCCCATATCATCTGTACTTTTGTTGTTTCCTTTACTTACAATTTATTCAAGGATTCAAGGTATTGTCACATTGAGTACAAGTGTAGATATGGGCAATGAAAAGCTCCAACAACAGATGAAATATATAGGACACATAACAAATAAAACAGAGTAGAATAGTTGCAGGAGAATTAAATTTATTCTTCTTTAACTGTAAAACGTTTTAAATGTACTCGGAATGCTTTGTTTCTCTCACAAAAACCCAGCAAAGACCACAACCAACCAATCAAGGCTTGAAAAAGACGACTGCTTTTTCATTGATTCTGTGATGAAAAACACAGAAGAGCTGGACGTCCCCCGAGAGCCGCGCTGACGAGAAGTGGCAAGCCTCTTATTGGCTCTAATTTCCTGGCTGTTTTGTTCGCTAATTTCCAAACATTCAGGTGTGAAGAAGCGAAGTGAAGGGCTTCACTCTGACACCGACGGCACTGCCTTTAAGCAATTTAATGTCATTGGATGGTTTTATCTACAGTTTTGTCATCTCAATTGTCGCTGGAGTTCTGCCAATGGGCCAATTCAGAGTGTCATGGTGAAAAATGGAAAGATAGAAAATGCTAAAATATAGTTCCTTTGTCCAAACCGTTAAAATGCAGCCTGTCTTGTTTGTGTTTTTAAGACTCAGGGGTAGGGGTTGCTTGATTCAAGTTTCTGTTTCTGGGCAGTGTTAAACCTTGGGATCATAATTTTCATAGATTTGAGGGCATCTGTAACCTATGTCCATTATTTCGTGTATTGTATACATTTCTCTATCCTCTCTATTGTTTTGTCCATATCAAAACACCTGGACAATGACTTCAAATCATCAAGTTACAGCCCACAGGAGTTAGCTTGCATAGGCTACCTTCAACATAAAAATAGATTTTAGGTATATGCAGAAACATGCTTTGTGGCCAATCACCATTTTATGATACTGTTCTGCAGGATAATTCCTGATATTATACCCTTTCTCTTAGGAAGCATTAAATACAGTCGGCAGAAGTAAGA
>NW_011366394.1:464995-466774 GCF_000735185.1 Notothenia coriiceps | reverse complement strand
GGGCAGCAGGCGTGCGAGCGCCAGAGAGGAGAGGGGGGGGGATCAGATCCAGGGACAGTACTGTACCTGTGAGCCTGCGATGAATCCAAAGTGTGTGGAGAGGCTTGTGTGGAATAGTGGCATCAGAAAATCACTCGTCGAACCAAACACATGGCGGATGTGTGGTTGCTGCAACAGATCAGAACATCTATGCAGAACCAGGGGGGCAAATGGACAATGCACACACATTATCAGAAACCACATGTCATCACACTATTTGTCAGCCCTCTCTCAATGTACGTACAAGAAAAGGAACACATTAATAGCAGCTAGTACAGCAAGAGAAAGCCAGAGTTGTATCTTAAGTTCAAAAATACATATTCTACAAACGCACAAGCATGTCATATTGGGGTTTATAATAATAATGCCAAAACAAACAAAACACTCTTTGGTTAACTTCCATTTTGTGGTTTCATTCTTTGATGGGTGTGCATTAAAATGTAATGAATAACTTATTATTAAAGGTGCAAGATATCCAACCAACAATTCATTTCCTACTGACTCAACAACAAAAATTTTTGGTACGTCGATCCTCTTAAAAAACAAACTACAAAATGATAATTGTATATATTATTGAAGGAATGCAAAAGCTATCGATCCCTCACTGAGTTGCGATGACATCTAATTTGTGTACGCCGACTTCACGCTACCCCACCGCTAAGTCTAAAAGGCGCAAGCTAAAGGCGGCTAAGCTAAAGGCGGCCTAATATTTGGCGTGAGTGGCGTTCAGTGTCTCTTTTATGACTGTTAGCAAATCGCTGTTCTATGAAAATAGAAGCTTACGGAAATTCCACGCATTTGGGGGTTATTTACAGACGTATTGTTCATGTCGTAGAAAACAAAACGTGAACATCTCTTCAGCTTGTGTAAACTACAGAACTTATTTCAACCTAAAAACTTCAAAATGACTACTATGACGACTATCAAACGAGGAACAGGAAATTGATAAAAATAGACTACTATAATATATCTGAGCTTTATCCGGCTCCATTTCTGCACCTCATGTAATCAGTCAAAATACATCACAATTAGTGCAGCTTGTTGAACGCTCTCACAGACCAGAAAGGATGGAGTCAGCAGACAGGAGCAGGGACCATGTGTCAGAGGTTATTGACCCAAGGGGGTAGTAATATAAATGTGGGAATGTAATAAAGTCGGTGGCTTTATCCCCCCCTCCCCCCCCACCCCCAATACACACAGGGTAACCTACAGGTATGCATGGCTTAGTCCTCACGTTTGTATTATCACCCTTGGATTTACTCTGCGATGAGAAAGCCGGGGAAAGAACGCGATGGAAAGAGAAAGAATCACCTACTAGCCTGCCGACCGGTCCACGCAGTCACATCTCCTCAACACACAGGGAAGGCAGGCCACCAAAACAACAACAACAACAACTCGCGCTGAGGGCATCAGGACTGCAGGCGGATCAAGAAATCAAACCACTCGTCCTATATCGTGTCCTCCTTAATTAGTGATGCTCATCGTCAGAACTCGTCAGGTAGCTACAAATATCAAGGGGTACATATGAGTAAAACTGAAAAAATACAGCCATCAGTTTTTTCATCTTTTATAATTGATCGCTCAGAATATGAACCTCAAGAATTGTAATCAACACAACAACAACAACACAAAAGAAGCATACAGACCCATAATATAGCATGCTAGCATGCTTTGGGTTAAGTTAAGGGATTTATAATTTTATCATGTTAATTAGAAGCTAATATGGAGTCCTCCTCAGGA
>NW_011366394.1:458757-464965 GCF_000735185.1 Notothenia coriiceps | reverse complement strand
CAAATGTCAAAGCATATTTTTCATTTCATTCCATCGTTTATTTGAAAAGGGACAATGCACATTAATGAACACTTTAGACAAATAATGCTTCAAGTGTAAATGTGCCGGATTTTAGCTTTGAGCTCATTTCCATCCGTAGTCCCTGACATACAACATATAAGAACATGACATTTATAAACATAGCAAAAAATAAATACATGATATGAAAAAAGAGCAAGAGCAGCACACAAGTATTTACCACATGGCAGTACAATGTAGCAGCAACGACATAGTGCAAGAGATGATACACAAGCTACACAAAGTGCAAGAGGAGATGTATTAAAGTGCATTTAGCGGTGATTGCACGTCTTTTTGTTTCTCAACCATTCTTTGAGTTGACCTTTGAAGCTATTGAGAGTGGGACAATCCCGTATCTGAGTTGGGAGGCTATTCCAAAATGAGCTGCCTTTAATGGAGAGGACATCTTGACCAAAAGTGGTCCGTCTACGATGGACTTCTAGTGCAGTGTCCAGTGAGTTTTTTGTGGATTCATTTCCTTAAGGGAGGGGGGATCCAGTCCATGTAAACATTTATAAAAAAAAACACATGCTTTTAACCCTTGGGTTGTGTTCAAAAGCTGCATGGTGTTCGCAGGTCAATTTTGACCCATGATTTATCTCAGTCCAAAACACACAAAAAAATGACTATCACCCAATATTGTTTTAACTACATCATAGCTACATTATAATGCATTCATAACCGTACAATCCTGCTGTAATTCTATGTTATGGCCAAAAACACATTACACCACATATTGCACACGTGCATAATGTGTTCAGGTTCAAGTGTTATTGTACATATTCTTTGAGAAAGGTCAAGTTCAGGGGGGCCAGAGGGAGGGGAGACCAGGTGCATTTTGCAAAAAATTATTGTTACAGTGGATGAAGGGGGTGGGGGAGGGGGGTCTAAAGTAAAAAATGAATCTTGATTGGGCCAAACTTGACCCAGAGTCCCCCAAAAACTATTCTGCCGGGCCTCCCCAGATCTGAACACCAAATTATACACTTTTTTTTTAGAGACCTTCAGACAGTTTTGTAGTGTTTATATAGCTGTTGTGGAGGATATCATGAAGCCTTGTTCCAATAAAAAAAACTAGAGCGTAGTTATTATATCATCTTAACTTGAAACAGGTCACGGGAGACCCGAACACAACATAAGGGTTAAAAACTCATGAAATTGTGTTTATCAAGGATGGTACAGTGGTGGTATGAATATAGCTTTCTGTCAAACACCTTGATAGCTCTCTTGTACAGCTGTTCTATAGGTTTCAGGTTTGTGGCACAAGCAAACGACCAGTTTGTCAANGAAAGGGTTTTCACTTTTACAAATGTCAAAGCATATTTTTCATTTCATTTCATCGTTTATTTGAAAAGGGAGAATGCACATTAATGAACACTTTAGACAAATAATTGTCTAAAGTGTTCATTAATGTGCATTCTCCCTTTTCAAATAAACGATGAAATGAAATGAAAAATATGCTTTGACATTTGTAAAAGTGAAAACCCTTTCCTTTTCTAAAGTGAGAATGACAAATGCAGGCGGATAAAGAAATGGATTTATTTTATTGCGTTTGTTGTGGAAGAGCTTGAGTGGCCAGATCAGAGCCCTGACCTCAGCCCCGTCCATCCCTCATCCTCTGAGAGGGATCAGAGCACTGACTTTGAGCCAGAGCTCTGACATCAGGGACGGATGGTAGAGATGGGGAAGTAGAAACCAACTCATTCATACAACTCAGTCATTCGATTTGGGTTTAATCACCCCAAATGATGGATGCATTGAAGTGGAGCTGGATAAGGTACTAAATAGTCAGTTTATTACAGTAGAAGGTGGTCTGCACCCTCCAAGTGTTGAGAAGCAGACAGGTGGACAAGCACAGAAGCAAAACAAATGCCTATATAAAACACTACAGGAAAGGAAAACCCCAAAAAGCAGAATAGGGCCTCTTTAACTTGCATGTTTTAGGAAAGAAACTTAGTTAAATGAACCATTCAGTTAAATAAATAGTCATTCGTAGTTAGTCGTGCCAACATATGCACTTATTCTAAAAGTCCTTTAACCTTCAGAAAAAGACTGTAGTTAACGTCCAACAGTCTCTTTTGAAATACAGATCCAACTTTGACTCCCTTTTTGTCTCCGTTTGAATAATGATGTCTTTCCCTCGCAGCAAAGGAGGATTGATAGTGAGGCCCCTCCTCAGATGCACTGAGTCTCCCAGATTGTTGACATCCCCTGGAGGGTTTTCCCTCTAACATGGGTTGATATATAGACCGCTAACGACCCATAGTGAAATGCTGACAGCCAATCATTTCCCCCCGTAGTCATCTTTAAGGTGAAACTCGCTGTTACGCTTCAGATGAGTCGACACTTCAGAGAAAAAGGCTATCTTAAGGTCCCTGTCCTGCCTTTTTTTCATCCCGTTTGATAGACAATTTCATATCCTGCAGTTTTCACCGAGCTCAGCACTAAGGAGCAGATAGCTTCAGTTTAATGGAGTTCAGGCTAGATGCTAGCAGTCTCCAAGCTGTTCTTAAAATGACTTCCAGTTTATCTCTCCTTTTAATCTCTCGGATCACTTCCTTCCTTCCTTCCTTCCTTCCTTCATTCTCCTCCTCACTCCCTTTTCCTCCCGGAGATATGAACTGTTTTTTAGATCTTCCCTCATCTGCTGCACTTTTCCACCTCTTCCCCTCTCTCTCCTCTCCGTCGTTAAATCAATTTTGGGACGCAGTAGTCGAGGGAAAAGTCGAGCTGAACTCAATTTGACCCTGCTGAGCGTGCAGTAAAGTGTTCCTAAAATACACACACACAAAGTTTTACCCCAAGCTACACACACACACACTTGCATCCAAAAGAAAAAAATCAGTGTATGTATTTCTTTATTTCTTTGCGTTGCAGACGGTTGACAAGCTTCGAGAGCATCTCAACAGACACCTGCCTCGACTGGGGAAGAAGAAGATTGACTCGCTGGTTGTCAACTACGTGGCCAAACTGGTGGGTACACAGTGTGTGTGTGTGTGTGTGTTCAGTATTGCTGTGTACGCTCTGTGAACCCTCCTGTAATTGAAAAGGAACATCGTTCTCCACGTTATGTTTCTTTAATGTCCGCCCTTACTCTTTTTGGGGAAGGTTAAGTGACTCTCGCAGTGAGGATGGCTCGGTGGAAGCTGCAGAGTTTTCCACTTTAGTTAAACACTCTGACAGAGCGCACAGATGAATGTGTACTCTTCAGATCAGAGAGGATGCTGGGAGCCATCAGGTCTCCTTTTCAGTCCTTAAAACAAACATTGGCTCTGCGGTCAAGTGTCCTCAACCACACTCCACTTTGCATGGGAATGCGGGGAACACAAAGCTTTATAAAGTCTAAAAACAATTAGATGTTAATGAAGAAGTATTCAGCTTGAGTACAAGTACCAATACATTATTTTCAAATATTCCATTACCAAAATCTTAGTTACAGTACAAAAGCATTATCAGCTAAATGTACTTGAAGTATAAAAAGTCAAAGTAATCATAGTGCAGAAAAATTGCCTTTATTTGTGTATAATATTTATATATGACATTTCTAGATAATACTGTTATGTAATTTTACATAAAACTGTTGTAGACAAACAACGTTCTGATTGTCTTTTTATAAAATATTTAAATAATTTGACTTTAAGATATAGGCCATGAGTTTAATTTTTAAAGATTATTTTTGTTAAGAGTAGCTAAATTAGTTTATTTCCCTTTTGAATGTACTGGAGTAGAAGTACAAAGTAGCATTACATGGAAATGCAGTACATTACTTGAGTACATGTACTTAGTTAATTTAAACCTCTGGTTATTTATTTGGTTAAGTTGTGTCTTCACATATTTCCAGTCATTTCAAATCTAGACACATTTCTATCAAGTTAACGCCTTGTTTCAGTCGGAGCAAGTAATTTTGTCGTATCCTTTTACACATGCATCAGTGTTATGGTTGTCTACAAGAAACTGTCATAGATTTACTTTTTGAATCAAAATGTAAGCTGCATTTTTACAATAGAGGCGAAGTCCCGCCCTTCTACTTCCGCCCCATGGGACCTTATTTAGGAAAAATTATGTATTGAAGTCAATGGGGAGAGAAAGATTATCTCTCGATCCCGTTTGAATTGTGCCACGAATTACACATATGATGTTTGTCAATTTAAAAGATAATTTCCAAGTCAAAAAGTCACAGTTTGTCGTAAAACTGTTGAAATATAAGACTATGAAAAATAACAACTAGAAAGACTACAAATCCCAGAGTCACGTAAGTGATGTCATTAACGTTAATCACCGAAACCTTGTCCCCCGGTCCCGCATGCTGGCTCTTACGGAACCGACTAACTCCCTTTGTGTGTATGTACAGCTCTCAACGTGCCCAGACTTGGAGTGATTTTCACCTCTTTTAATACTTTTCACCTTATTCTGAAAGAAAGAGGTGAAATGTTCCAACGTGACGGCCGTCTTGGTGTGTGGTGCGAGACGGGAGATGTAGTTCATTGAGCGGTTTCACACAAAAAAAAGTGTTACTTCACAGTTTTACGAAACATTTAAAAAATGCTGACTTGCAAAATTATCTTTTAAATTGACAAACATCATATGTGTAATTCGTGGCACAATTCAAACGGGATCGAAAGATAATCTTTCTCTCCCCATTGACTTTAATACATAATTTTTCTGAATTAAGGTCCCATGGAGCTCAACCGGAAAGGAGGGACTTCGCCTCTCTATACACTTTTTAACTATAGTTTTGAGTTTGGATCAAAAGTTAGAAGAGAAACAAGCACATGTTAGCGGTTAGCTTGAGGCTACTGTATCCTGTATCCACTTGGAAAACCCTGATATTTAAAAAAAAAACTGCTTTATTCAGTTATCGGTCCATTTGTTCTGTAGTGGAGGAGACCCATGCGGACATGTGAAGCTGACAATTGAGCGGCCCGACCAAGCAAGGAGGCAGAGGCAGAACGTCCAAAAATATAACCCGGTGTGGGCATTTATTAAATCAAACACCAGAATCACAGCCTCAATCCGGCTGAACATGTCACCAACCACATGGATTTTACACCACACTACCAGCCTCCTGACAGACAGGGAAACAGAGCCTAAATACACACCCACTCTAATCAACCAACAAGACACAGGTGAGGGGGAAGGAGACAACACAGGGCACCAGGTGCACACAATCAGCAACAGACATGGGGAAAGGGGAACACATTTCAAAATAAAATAAACACTACATCAATAAATAGTAGGCTATAAATTGTATAGAAATGTGCACATATGCAAGCCCCGAAGCCGTCAGTCCACAGTGACGAAGTTACCTTCAGGACAATTCGACTTTTGATTAAAACCTAAAAAGTAAAGAAAAGTAATCCTAAGAACATAACCTAACCGGGAAAGCTAACTTCGCATTTTATGAGAAACTCCTATGGGCAGAAAATGACATATTGTGCTTTTCGATGTGTATACATATCACTTCACCGCGCACCCCACTTACTTCTGAAAGCCAACCTACGCCCTGTGTCTCCGTCCAAAGAGCAGCAGGTGGGCTCTGCATAACCGAGTGGAGAGACGTCTCAGCACCCCGTAGACTAGGAACTTCTTGGATGTGTAAAGTCAGTCTTTAGTATTCCTGGGAGGTAAATCTCTTCCCAGCTAGCAGCAGCCGCAGAAAGCAGACATACAGCATACATCAACACAACAGTATTAAAGCAGGCCAAGGGTACGGCTGGAATTGAATAGAAAGCAGGAGGCACGTATCGGGACTTTGTGGAATTGCAAATGACAGTAACAAAGACGGAAGAAATCCTCTCCGCTCTCAGAAGGATCTCTGGATTGGCTTCCTCGGTACAAAAGTTTTAACCTGCGCCTTCGAACTCCAAATGAAAGTAATGGAAATGTCTGTAATAGTTTTGGCAGAGGCAAACAGGGTTTATATTAGATGTATTCAGTGAAGTGAAAAAGCTTCTAATTCCTATTAAAGCAGAAAATAAGAGACATCCTTCCGGGACGTTTTGCTTAAAGGACAGTCGAGGAACTCAACAGCCGGCTTTAAAAAACTCAGAGAGAACTGTTTTCATCTGACTTCCCCTCCGCTGATAAAGAACATCTCGCCTTTTGTCTGCACTCATTGAGACTAATGGCTGCGTTGAGGGGAGGAGGTTGG
>NW_011366394.1:456381-458736 GCF_000735185.1 Notothenia coriiceps | reverse complement strand
GACGACATAGATTACAGCTTTTAAGAGCCAGGGAACTTCTGCTATGATAGATTACAGCTCCACTGCACATTATTGTCATAGTTATTTATTTCATCTTCCTGTTGCTACAGACGACTGAAACACATTCAACATAGCCAATGTCAAAGCAGAGAGCTAATGGCTGAATATAGAACTAAACGCATGAATATCAAGTAATGGAATTAATTGAAATAGGCTGCAATATTTTGTAATTATGTCGAAAAGTTGCTCGATACCCAAGTTTATTAGACTTTGGGGGGAGGGGGGGGGCTGTAGCTTTCAAATGCTGGCACAAGAACATCCTTATTACTGACCTTCTGCGTTACATCGTCAGCGAGCAGAAGTGATGTTAGTTAACCTTTCAATGGGCTATTTTCTACATTACACTAGTAGTGACCATTAATACACCCACACTACCCACCCTGATTACATTGTTATTTCAACCATATTACACTCTTATTATACCCTATTATTTCAATCGTATAACACTTTTATTACCCCCATATTACTCCTTAATTAAACCTGTGTATTACACTGTTATTAGACCCATATTACACCCATGTAACACCAATATTACATCAATATAACATTTAAATTACACGGTTAGAACACCCATTTTACACATGGACAGATGTGTAACATTAAAAGCAGTTTAAGGGTTAAAAAAAGAAAGATATTTAATAATGTATTAAGTTGAAAAAGTTGCTACCTTTTCGTCCGACAATGAATATCTAATTTTAAAGAATAATAACATTCCTTTTAGAGTATTATTTTCTTCCTCTGTGTCGACAGAGGACCGCTCAATTCCCTCTGTTGTTGACAGATCATTTCCAATGGGATCAAATGAATAAAGGCAGAGCTTTCCCTCACCTCTTTCTTTGACACCTCTTTTGTTTTTTTGGGTCAGAACGTTACATAATCGAGGCTAATTGAAATTCCCATCCTGAGGTCAGTGGAGGACGCGGCCGGTGGAATGTTTCCCGCTGGTTTACAGGATGTGAATTCGGCCGATCGTCTTTCCTGTTATTCTGCAGGAGATGAGAGACGTGGCCATTCGTGGAAAAACGACAGTGTGTATTACACGGAACACATGAGTCAAGTGTATCCTAATGCCTACTGATGTGTGGTAAGGTGCTGAGCGTGTGTTCACATCCTGATTCACGGCGTTCAGTGGAAATGAAAATGGGAAGTAGGAAAAAAAAGGGGAAGCGAGGACTGTACATTTCCATGAAGTAAACAAAAGAAAGGTCTTGTTTTCAGGTGTCTTATCAAGACTCTCATTTGCTCAGCGCTAATGTGTGTGTGTGTGTGTGTGTGTGTGTGTGTGTGTGTGTGTGTGTGTGTGTGTGTGTGTGTGTGTGTGTGTGTGTGTGTGTGTGTGTGTGTGTGTGAGATCCGTCCGCATTGTGATCAGAGGAATGTCAAGTGTTTGCCGTCTGTTTTTCCTGCCTGTCAGACTTTTCTTGGCAGGCAGGAGAGATTTATCAGGCACAGCACAGCACAGCTACAAAACAAAGAATGTTTTAACAAACTTAAGAAATGTTCAATTTAGGGAACCCTATTGCCGTCATAATTCTTACTATACTGATCTTCAACCTCCATTGAATAGCCCTTCATAATATAAATAACAAATGAAAGAGATATGCTAGCTCTTTAGCCGCTAAACTAGCCTATAACGCTAGTGTTTACTAAGTGGAGATTTTGAATAATTGAACTAAATAAAGTAGTTCTTACGTAGAGATAAGTTCCTTATAAAGGTATTAATCAAGTATTCACACCTAGAATTAGTTTGGTTTAAACGCTCTGTAGATAACGGACTAAATTAGCGATAGCTGGCTAACCTGTATAGTGAGAAAAAAAGATACTCTGGAATACTGCCAATACATTTGCTTGATTAAAAAATCTGTATCAATGTAAATACCTTTTTAAAAAAACTAAACTGCCAAATGTCCAAATAGCGTTAGCTTAGTTAGCATAATCAGACATTGCAATGCTAAACTGTGAATGCTACTACACGTTTGTAACATATTGCAACCCCATGGACTGACCTTGAGACCGCTATGTTTTATTTACTACAGTTTTGCCAAAAACTCTGACTACAAATATTTCTCTTGAATCCCTCATTAGCAGTCAGCTCCTCGAGAATAGTTTTCAGCTCCAGTTGGCAACATATAGACTATAGAGGGACAGATGTTCCTTTGCTTCGGGGAATAATTTCTTCATGACAACATGAGCCACATGCCTAAAATGTTAACTTTGTTGTGTGTGTGTGTGTGTGTGTGTGTGTGTGTGTGTGTGTGTGTGTGTGGGTGTGTGTGTGTGTGTTTTATCTGATCC
>NW_011366394.1:455275-456320 GCF_000735185.1 Notothenia coriiceps | reverse complement strand
GTCGTCGTCGTCGGTCGTCGTCGTCGTCGTGTGTGTGTGTGTGTGTGTGTGTGTGTGTGTGTGTGTGTGTGTGTGTGTGTGTGTGTGTGTGTGTGTGTGTGTGTGTGTGTGTGTGATGTGTGTGTGTGTGTGTGTAGCCTATGGAGCAGAGGATCTACCATATGTGGGACCATCCTGTCAGCTCAGCTTGGATCTCCAGAGATTATGTCAGGACTCAGCTGGAGAAACTCAACAAAAGCAAGGTAACGCAGCAAAGTGTCACACATACTGCGGAGAATACACACTGACATATACCTGAAGCCCTCCACACATCTAACACAGCATTCGCTAATTAGCTAAAAGTAAAAATACCTCAGAGACTGGTGTGAATATTACTAATTGTGCAGTATTCCTACAGCATAGGAAGAAAGAACCTAAGGATACCAAACATTTGCTGCTTCCAGCTCTTCACTTATGAAGATGTAACACTTTATATTTGTATGAATTGAATAGGTTTTGAAATTTTTTTTTAAGGCATCTTCTTCGACTGAGGACACTTGTGAGTGGCCATTATCACAATTTCCTGACAAGAAATCATCGCAGCCGCACCATTTTAACTCAAGAAACTTTTTTGTGACACTTTCAAAAAAGAAAATCTTCCTAGACTTTTTCTTTCATCAAATGTGTTTTTAAAAGTGAACCCATCTGTTCAGCTTACACATCATCTATCCACTCCATGATGCTAATGGCTAGTCGGCTAATAGGCTAGTAGTGGACCCAGTAGCATTTGTGTGAAATGGTGGATAAGTATAAATGAATACAAAAAAGCTGCCATACAACTTTTATCCAGAAGTTTTTTAGATTTGCCGTAGAATTGTTTTTGACTTGAGAGAAAACCTTCATATTATCCACAGTTGTGTTTTTCCCTTCTCTTCAGGGATTTGCATTCAGCAGCAGAGACAAGCCAGGCTTCAGACCTGAGTTCCTGCCTCTTACCTACCTGGCAAAAATACTCTCTGATATAGAGGAACAAGGTGTGTGTGTGTGTGTGTGTGTGTGTGTGTGT
>NW_011366394.1:448806-455241 GCF_000735185.1 Notothenia coriiceps | reverse complement strand
TCCGACGTCGTGTCACGTCATTACTTTTTATTTCTCGAAAACTTGTAAATTTCGTACCTCTGTACAGGTCATCATCTGTGATGTATGACTATACTTGGACTTGTAGTCGTCCTCTCCTGAGAAATTTCATCTCTGTTGATGTATGACTATATTGGGACTTGTAGTCGTCCTCTCCTGCGAAATTTCATCTCTGTAGATGTATGACTATATGTGGACTTGTAGTCGTCCTCTCCTGAGAAATTTCATCTCCTGTGATGTGTGACTATATGTGGACTTGTAGTCGTTCCTCCTCCATGAGAAATTTCATCTCTGTGATGTATGCTATATGTGGACTTGTAGTTGTCCTCCTCCTGAGAAAATTTCATCTCTTGATTGTATGACTATATGTGGACTTGTAGTCGTCCTTCTCCTGGAGAAATTTCATCTCTGTGGATGTATGACTATATGTGGACTTGTAGTCGTCCTCTCCTGAGAAATTTCATCTCTGTGATGTATGACTATATGTGGACTTGGTAGTCGTCCTTCCGAGAAAGTTCATCTCTGTGATGTATGGACTTATGTGGACTTGTAGTCGCCTCTCCTGAGAAATTTCATCTCCTGTGATGTATGACTATATGTGGACTGTAGTGTCCTCTTCTGAGAAATTCATCCTCTGTGATGTCTGTCTGAAACCAGAGCCCAGTCTGCTCTGATTGGTTAGCTGGCCGGCTCTGTTGTGATTGGTCAACCGTTAGAGATGTCCCGCCCCTTAGTCTATCACGGCCCGTCCACACAGCGGCGTGCGTTGAAGCTTGCCGGCGGGCGTGTCTGCAACTCGACCAACAACCAATCACATGAATCTCCCGCCCCTGACACACAAGCAGCGGTTTGATTGGCTAGAGCTTGTACTGGCATATGATTCGATTGGCTGACGTTTCTGCCGAGGCTTCAAAAGTTGAACATTGCTCAACTTTTGCAGCGAGCCACGCCAGCAAAGCTCCGCTTCGCTTCCCACAATGCAGTTCGGCGAAAAGTGACGTCACCCCATTCAAAGTGAATGGTGAAGCTTTCAACGCACGCCGCTGTGTGGACGGGCCGTAAGAGTTAGACCTAACACACTTACTGTAGCTATTGTATCTACCTCTGTAACGAGCTAAACTAGCGATACATATATTTATTCTTCACTGTCGGGTCACTCATTACTGGATCAGTGAGCTGCATGAGATACTGACAGACTGTCAGGAGAGAGAGAGGAAAAGAGAGCGCTTCCGCTCCTTTCTCCTCTGTTATTATCCAAATTGAATGTAAACTTGAATAATGTACTTCATTTGAATGCAATAGTGAAGTTGGTTGTTCTTTGTGGAAGCGCCAGTGAATGAGCCCCATTAACTGAGTTTTGAACTAAAGTGATGTTTAAATCTTCCATTTAGGCCCCGCCCACTCGATCGGATCGGCGATCGGTATCGGCCGATACTGATTCCGGCGATCGGCCCCAAAATTGGCGATCGGAGCATCCCTACTTAGTTCATGAGAACTAAAGAATTCTCAGTTTTGATGAAACTTTGTGGGAAAAGTACTGCGGTGTGAGAGGCATACACTTAGTTCATGAGAACTCTCTAGTTCTCATGAACTAAGTACAGATCGCGTTCACACCTGAATAAGTCCCTGAGGGTGGATTAGGCAAATTAAGCCGCTGACGTCACTTCTTCTTCTTCTGCTTTGGGTTTACTGGCAGGCCGCAAACAACTTCACGGCGTATATTGCCACCCGAAGTCCCCGGCTGGAAGTCCCCGGAGTTGGGGACTGGCTTCAGTAGAAGCTGCTGGGAGTCCCAGAGTAAATCGCCAGAACGCCAACACCTTCTCATCGCCATGCCTAAAATTAATGGATAAACAGTTGAAATAGCAAGTTTCAAGATACACTGTTAAAATAATTAGTTTTAAGCAAAGATGTGGGGCCATGTCAGGCACACATAACCAAATATAACAAAACACACTTTGTTAGCCAACCTCTTAAATAGTTCAAGAAGGCAACAGGTGGAGTTTATCTGATTTTGAGGCAGGCCTGTCCTCCCTATGCGTGTGTGTGCGTGTGTGTGTCATACATTGCACGCTAACGGTGAGAGCAGTGTGTGCCTATTACTGGCTACATAACACTGCCGGCATAGCAGAGTGTGGAGGATGCTAAGGTGGGGAATGAGTCATTTATTCACATTTAACAGAGGAATTCCCCAGAAGATAAATGATTTGAGATGATTGTATCGACGTGGTTAAACAAGTACAACAAAAACATTGAGTAATTTAGCACTGATGTAATGTATTGCATGACAAAGCTGTAGAAAAGCGTGATGTGTGTGTCCTTCGTTGAATGTCACAGCTTGTTTTCAGTCAGTTTAAAGTGGTATTCTCGAGAATCTAAGAGCTCACTTCCTCCTTGAGCTTTTCAAGCAACAAACTATCTGACTGCCAGCTGAGATCATTTCCTAATTCATCTCTTAGCTCCACAATGAAACTCAGGCTCTGAAGTTTTCAGTGTTCTAAGGAAATCAACTGGAAACAACGACAGCCAAGTCCTCTCTGTTGCCACTGAGCCTCCCTGTACACCATGTTCTTCGAAAAGTATGGCCGTACAACAAGAATAATAAAGCAAACTTGGGAAAAAATCTCTTTATTTACAGGTCATCTTACAAAACTGATTTCGTTTGAATAGAAGAAACACAAGAGATTATGTAAGCCCTTTTCCCCCCCAGAGGAATGTGTTGTAATTTCTCAAATCAAAGTAAGACATGAGATGTAAATATCCTGATCTCTGGTATTTAGTCTCAGATGGTGCCAACTCGGTCTAGGATTTTGAACACATGTCTCTCTCTCTCTCACACACACACTCACACAGACTCACACACACACACACACACACACACACATTTCTCCACTTACAGTAAGAGCTGCGTCATAATTCAAACCAAACATTTGTAGTCAGTCTTTTCTTTCAATTTCAATTCCTAAGGACTCATCATTAACCCAGTACTGTCTTGCTGATCTGATGGTGTGTATAGCTTCATCATAAGCTACAGTTCATACATAGAGTATTAGTGTCGGAAATAAGTAGAAACAAATTGTCATATTTCTCAAAAATCATCAGGTAATTCCCATTATTTTAAATGTCACCCAGCCCTTTTCGTCCATTCGTCAGACGGAAACAAACCGTGCATTTCACAAATATTACAGACATATTTCTTCATAGTTGAACACAACTTAATATCTGGTTGTGGGGGTTGTTATTAAACATCTGCCAGGTGCTCTCCCTGAGTTATACCTCATCCCATTGAGCTGTAAACACCGTGAATAACTCAGAGTTAATATCAGACTGAACGCACAGCGGCTGACCGACCGCTGTGCGTGCAGAGCTCGTGTCAGCGTGTAATAAAGTAGATGGAGTACGCCACTGTGTTTGATTTATAAGCACTGTTTGACATCAATATTCATAAATTGCATGAGAGAAGAATTGAGAAGTTATGGAGAGAATTGTTGCTGCAACAATTCATATTAATAGCTGCTGGCGTTATTGATTTTCTATAAAGAATTGAGCTGTTAAATCAACTTCCGGGAAGATTTACCCGTGTTTGTGTTTGAATGCTTTGTACACTTACAAAACTGAAAGGTTGACTTTAATTACATGTATTATGTCAACAGATTTAAGTTAGGTGAAAGCAGTAATATTAAGTTTAAAATATGAGGTTCAACTTAATAGTATTGCTTTCAATTAACCTTACGTGAAATCTGTTGCCATGATACATTTAATTAAAGTGTTTTCAGTATACTGTCCATATTGTTCCATCCATGCCTTCGTTTTTACTGTAAAAAATGATTTCGCCCTTCTGCCTCGTATTCTCCCCTCCATCTTTCTTTTCTGGGCGTCTCCCTGCATCTTTCCTCCGCCCATCTATCATCGAACAGTGAGAGCTTGTTTACGAGCGCTCTGCCTTTCAATCTCCCCCGTCATCCACCCGTCGGTTACTTATCCTCAAGGCCGAGTCGATGATGACTTTTCTCTCCGACACGTTTTCCCTCTCATCTGTTTCTCTCTCCATCCGCCCTTCCTGTTTCATTTTCCCTCAAAGCCCAGCAGCATTAGTGTCTGTTTCAGAGCCGTCTCCTCCACGAATCTGGCGTCCACGTTCTCCTGCTCCTCGAAAGGGTTCGGAGCTGCAACACAGGGACAGGATAAAACACCAGACACTTCCTTCCTCTCTTCCACTTCCTTGCTTTTTGGACCAAGCAGCACGCACTCTTAATCCTTCAAAGGCCCTTGTATCAAAACCAGACGACACACACACACACACACACACACACACACACACACACACACACACACACACACACACACACACACACACACACACACACACACACACACACACACACACACACACACACACACACACACACACGACGACGACGACACGACGACGANGAGGCTTCAAAAGTTGAACATTGCTCAACTTTTGCAGCGAGCCACGCCAGCAAAGCCCCGCTTCGCTTCCCACAATGCAGTTCGGCGAAAAGTGACGTCACCCCTGACGTCACTTTTCGCCGAACTGCATTGTGGGAAGCGAAGCGGGGCTTTGCTGGCGTGGCTCGCTGCAAAAGTTGAGCAATGTTCAACTTTTGAAGCCTCGGCAGAAGCGTCAGCCAATCGAATCATATGCCAGTACAAGCTCTAGCCAATGAAACTGCTGCTTGTGTGTCAGGGGCGGGAGATCCATGTGATTGGTTGTTGGTCGAGGTTCAGACACGCCCGCCGGCAAGCTTCAACGCGCGCCGCCGTGTGTAGGGGCCGTTAGTGTGTGTGTCGCTCCGCTCACCGGTCCGTCACAGCGGGCGGAGCTGCAGGATTTCTGCTTCACACACGTTGCATTCTGCTATTTTACTGTCTTTTTCGGACACCTTAAAATACTGCCAGACCGGGGAAGCCACTTGAGAGAGCTTGTTTTGCCGCGCACAGAGAAAAGTGTCATGTATGTTACGTCATGTGATCGGCTCTCCCGATCGGCATTTATAGAGAGCACCGATCGATCGGTAGCGAGTGAATATCGGCCGAAATCGATCGGTGGCCGATTGATTGGAACATCCCTAATATTTACTTTCTAAGAAAAGCTACTGTAGGGATGTCCGCTCGGCCATTAAAGAAAGACGATGATAAAAAAAAAGTTATTTGGAAGTTAAACTCATTTTCCGCCTGTGTGTGGGAGAGAAACTCCCTCTGGGATTTCAGCCTTTGCAGACCATTTACATGCACTAAAACCAATACAAGGTGTTTGCACTGCAGGAGAGGGCACTATACTCCACTATGAACAATCCACTGCCCACAGAATGCAGGAAGTGTTGAACTGCTGAACTATCCCTTTAATAATAGTGTGTCGTGTCATTTCTTCTTAGTGTGCTTCCTTCGTCTGTCCAATGTGTTTTATTCAACAGCATGACTCACCTCTATGTGTGTGTGAGTGTGTGTGTGTGAGAGCTGCTGACCCTGCAGCCCTCCTCCTTACTTATTTAACTCCCATCATGCACCTCTCTCTCTCTCTCTCTCTCTCTCTATTTTTCTCTGTCATGTAAGTCAGTGGTCTCTTTTCCAGGCAGCCAGTCCTCCCAGTCTGACATACATTGCTGCTAATGGAGTCTCTCTGTGTGTGTGTGTGTGTGTGTGTGTGTGTGTGTGTGTGTGTGTGTGTGTGTGTGTGTGTGTGTGTGTGTGTGTGTGTGTGGGCAGGAGGAGGAGGAGGTGATGCTGAGGAGTGAGGAGGAAAGGAGGAATGACATGATGAGGAAGTGGAGTTGAGAAACGGTCAGAAAAAGTTACGGAGGTGAAGAGAGACGAGGGGGGAGGGATGCGGGGTAAGGGGGAGAAAGGGAGGTGGATTAAAGGAGGAGAAGTTGATTCGTGTTGAGAAGGGGGAGATTATGATGAGGAGGAGATGAAGGAACAAGGAGGAATCGAAGGAGCTTTCAATCTCATCTCAGGGTCTTCATCAGTGTTTGTTTCTGAACTGGAGCCATGACTGTGTGTGTGTGTGTGTGTGTGTGTGTGTGTGTGTGTGTGTGTGTGTGTGTGTGTGTGTGTGTGTGTAAGTGTGTGTGTGTGTGTAAGAGTGTGTGTTTCCCTGCATCAGTAAAAGGTCTGTTGCATAACTCGAGGTGGATGCAGTCGCTGCAAGTCACTGCAAATACATGCTCTCACACACACACACACACACACACACACACACACACACACACACACACACACACACACACACACACACACACACACACACACACAGAGTTTGTTTCGAGGCGTTCTTGCTTTAATCTTAATGAACAAGGACAATCAGCTGCTCGCCCCAAGAAACTCAAGCTATTAATAAACACAGACCCCCCCCCACACACACACAGACACACACACACACACACACACACA
>NW_011366394.1:445837-448761 GCF_000735185.1 Notothenia coriiceps | reverse complement strand
TGCATTGAAGGAGAGCTGTGGGGTGTGTAAGGTAGAAAATAATCAGATCATCCACGGCTGGGCACACGGCCGCTTGAAACCTTCCTAACCTCGGGGCAATCGCATGACCCGAGGCAAAGCTTTACGCGCATTAAAAAGACATGAAGTTCAGGCACTGCGAGCCTTCAAGCAAGCAAGTCAACTGGGGCCACAGGTGGCAACGTTCCTGCACTGCCAGAGAAATGGCCTTGTTTCCAACCTCCCATGAACCTGTGTGTCACTGAGTTTAGTTTAGTTTAGTTTATAGTTATGTGGACAGTCCCGCCATTGATCAACTGTCACAAAGAATAAGTAACCATGGGCAGCTTTAGCCAACATGCTAATTTCCAGGCTGTTGTCCCCGGCCAGAGTGGATAATTAAGGCGCGGTGTTCACACCCAAGTACTTTTCCCACAAAGGTTCCTGAGAACTACGATTTAGTTGCGTTCACACCATAAAAGTCCCAGGAACTTAATTAGTTCTAGAGAACCTTTTTTACCCCCTTTTCAGTCCTTGCTAGAGAGCAGGGACTCTCCGTGTGAGAAAAAGGTTCCTGTGTCTTGATTGGCTGGCGGAATGCAAACCACGGCCCGTCAAACTCTAAAAACGTTTGTGAAGCCGCCATTTTATTATCCTTCGCATTAGGCATTATTAGCATTAGCATTAGCCCAGCGCAGAAACGCAGAGAGACTAACTTATGGCAACACAAAACAAAACATGTGTGAGCGGTGGAGATGAGGATGTATCGGTGTTCTGGGCCGTTACTCGGAAGGCTGTCATTAGCGAGCTGCTGGGAGTCCAGTTAGAAGCTGCTGGGAGTCCCAGCAGCTTCTACTGAAGGCCAGTCCCAACTCCGGGGACTTCCGGCCGGCGATTTTGTGGCGCAGTATATGCCGTGAAGCTTGTTTTGCGGCCTGCCATTAAACGCCAGAGCAGAAAGAAGAAGAAAGTGACGTCAGTGGCTTCATTTGCCTAATCCACCCCCAGGGATTTATTCCGGTGTGAACGCGATCTGTACTTAGTTCATGAGAACTAAAGAGTTCTCAGGAACCTTTGTGGGAAAAGGACTTGGTGTGAACGCGCCTATAGACATCTTTTTAAAATCACAATACATCAACAGCATTAGTTATAAAGACAGGAAGAAAGACAAGTAGATAGAGGTGAAAGGATAATGTTCATGTTAATGCCAGCAATAAAATGCCCTTTCTTCCAACCTCCCAGGATTAAAGTGGAATCAGAATCAGAATCAGGTTTATCACCAGGTAGGTTGACACGTACGAAGAAATTGACTTGGAGTCGTGGTGCATACATAAAAGTAAAAAATAAATAAAATAAAAACACAGAGAGAGAACTATTTTAAGAAAACTATAATAACATTAAAAAATATAGTAAAATATGGCAGTGTTTACATAGAAATAGAATGGAATAAAATATGGAATACAATTCGGCAGTAATAAAAAGAAAGAAAACTGATACTGTGTACATTGTGTGCATTAATGTAAGGCACAGAGTCCATAGGAATCTGTGTTCATGTTAATGTCAGCAATAATAAAGACCTGCAGCACGAGAAACAATAGAAAGGAAACGACATGGAGGAGTGCGAGCTGCAGACAGCTTTTTTTGTTTTTGTAGGTGAGCTGGAAACAGTGTGGAGAGAGGGCAGGATGTGAGTCTGTCAACTTCTCCCCGTCTGCAGACGAGCAAATGGGTCTAATTCAACACTGGCTGTGTGAGAGCGTCTCGGCTGTCTAGCAGCGTGAGCGGGAATTAGATCTATGGTTTGTAGCCTTCATCCCTTCCCAGACAGACTTGTTCCGGCTCAGAGGCGCTGCCTAATCCGCACCTCTCTCCCGCTTGCACTCCCGGAAAATGACTTCACACAAGCTGCCGCAAACGCCCAGCGCAGCAATTCTCGTCTGACTGCACTCAGCAGACCTCCCATAGCTCATTTAACATACCAATTCCTCCCCAAAGCCCACCCTGCCCCCAGCTCCTAAGAGAGGGAAACAACAAGGAAAACAACTACAGCCCCTCTTGATAATTTAAGGGCCCTTTTCTCCAGAGGGGCTGTCAGAATCAGCAGCACAGTGGGGGGGTAAGGCGGTTAAAGAAAGAGGAGGTGCGCTGTGTGTGGTAAACCGTTTCAGAATCAGAAAACCTTTATTCGTCCCACAGAGGGGAAATCCACATTTGTTACAGCAGAAAAGAGCCAAAAACAGCTTAATAGTAACTAAGAAGCATGCATACAAAAATATAAAAGATACAAAAAACACATCCTGTAACAGTTCTGAGGATTTAGCAGCCAGGTATATATTGCATTATTAACGGCATATATTGCACATATTTTATAGTTGGTATTTAACAACAAAGGGTGTTATATATCCAGCTTATACGAACCAGGTTGTACTACCGTGAAAGGTTGTCGTTTTTTTTACTTGGAGATACATTTTCTGCATCCTGAGCGATACATTCATCAAAATCACATCCAGCCCACTCTATAGGTCCAAATAGGGTCCGAAACCTAGTTGCCTGAAATCAAATTGAACATGCTCCCATACAAATACTTTCTTTGAATTAAAGTATCAGATAACAACAAAGCAGTGAAGTTGATAGAATTACGTATTTTGGCAGGCTGAACTTGAAAAAGCTTTGCTGGTTCCCTCCACAAAAAGCCAATTTTGGATTTCTGCAGGAAATAATCTCTATGGCAAACAACGTATGATACTTACACGTTATGTTCAGCAGGATAATCTCCACATATTAACACCACTTTATGCTATAAAGGAACTATAGCACGGTCACATGACTTCACGTCACCACCGCTAAGCTAAAGGTGGCTAATGTTGGGCTATAAAGGAACTACAGCACGGTCACATGACTTCACGTCACCACCGCTAAGCTAAAGG
>NW_011366394.1:440925-445831 GCF_000735185.1 Notothenia coriiceps | reverse complement strand
TCACACACACAGTTACAATCACACTCCCTGTAATTGACATAATTAATAGATAGTTTAGCTTCTCACCATCATTTGCTGTGGCCCACTAATGTTAACGATCGTAACTGAAAGGCTGCCTGTCAAACGTGAACATTCAGCCACGTGACTCGCAAACTCTCGCGAGAGTTTTACACAAGACGGATCCTTTCTAGCCATAACCCTGCACCGGGCGCCAATAATCAGATTTGACGACGCTGATTGGCTGAAATTATGTTTCAGAGCCATAGTTTACAGATAGCAACAGTCAGCTGCTGGTGGTGCTGCTGCACTGGTTGAGGACTCCTCTCTTAGCGCCCAGACGAGAGAGGGCAAGGCCAGGCAGGAAACATGTGACTTATCAGTAACTTTAGACATCGTAACACCATTTTAAACGAGATTTTATTGTAGATTATATATTTTACNAATATTAATATTCATACTCATAGTATTGATGTAAAACTCAAATCATTGTTTGGTTTGCAAACTTTTAACTCGTCTCGATACCAATAAAGTTATCACGTGGATATCTAGTATTACAATACTTAACCGCTCGACGGAACACCGTTACTAACCGAGCAGGTACAAAAAACCGATTGCCAAGAAGACAGAGGTAAACGGTCGTCGCGCCAACACTCAGTAGATCAACAAAATATAATACAGATACCATATGAATGTCAGACACTTCAACAACGTCGGACGGTCATTTTGGTTTCGTCTTCTTCTTCTTCACTGCAGTCGCCGAAGTAAACCGGATTAGGAGGGGTCCTGAATAAGTCACACTTGCGACTAGACATGAATCAAGACCCTACGAGGCTAGTTAGCCCCAGTAGTAGCTTAGCCGGACTATGAGTGAGAGATGGCTAGCTAGCAGACAGAGATTGTAACGGCTAGCGCTCTCCGGATAACGGACCTGCAATTTTATGTACTGTGAAAGAGACACGCGCCGGTTTTGATTCGAGCGGTTTTACCTAAGTGGTCCAGACCGTATAAAATCCACAGGACTTTTTCTGGTCATTTAATCGCCATACTGGTTGCACACACTTCGTCTTTAGGACGTCGAAGGCGGGCGCACACTGCTGGCACAACTAACGCCCGCTTTCGATGTGGATATAACTACACATCTAGAAGATATGTATAAGAAATCGTGATAAATGAGCAGACACATTGATTCAAGATTTGAATAATAATAATTTATAATAAGCAAGTAAGACAGCCAACATATGAGTAAAATGACCAATAAAGATCACTCCAAAGATAACTCATAGACATGTACCGCCAGTCCCGTTAACTATCTCCCTAATCTTCTTTTAACATACTCGACGAAAAGGACGAAAAGATAAAAGAGGGCCACAAATAATAAGAAGTATTAAACATTACAAATTGACATATATTACAATAATAAGTAACTATACGATTATACACTATACAAACCAACGAACACATTAATACAACAGTAAACACTATACTCAGAGACAAGGAAAGATAATTGACTCACTATGAAATTATCACTACTTATAGAAGAGTAAATCGGAGAACAGAGGTAGAAGCTAAGCCTAAGCACCGCTAGCCATAGCCGGCTAAAATGACCATAAGGCCGCTAGCCGGGAGTTTTACCGCTAAGCCATCCAGATAGGGATGAATCTAAGTACTCTTGCATTTACCTATAAGAGTCAAACTAACTATTGGAACAACCCTTTTCATGACGACCCAACTCTAACCATAACATGACTGAATCACAAGACTACTCTATGCGAGAAGAATACAAGAGTACTTGAATTCATGTCTAGCGCAAGTGTGGACTGTATACAGGGAACATCACACCTAATCCGTTTAATCAGGACAGACTGCAGGAAGAAGAAGAAGACGACGAACACCCAATCACCGTCCGGCGTTAGGGTTGAAGTTGCCGTATATACAGGTGGGCTTACAAACAGAAAATAGGCAGCGACCTGTACTTTTTTTTCTAACATGTCTTGTTGTCTCCTGTATTATAGCCATGCTAATAACGTTTATAATAAACCAAACCGTTTGTAAATCAGTCAAGATTTCAGCGAGTTAAGAGTATTTTTGTGCAGATCACTCACCTTACAACAGCTGTACTGTAGCAGTAGTTGTTCACTGTGGCAAGATGGCCACCTGGTGAGCTACGCTGGCGACTCCTCCTTGAGCCATCTAGCGTTTATATAAGTCTATGGCGTATACTGCCAGCCGAAGCCCCCGGACGGAATTCCCCGGATTTGGGGACTGGTTTCAGTAGAAGCTCCAGACACCTCCTCATCACTCCAACGTTCCCATGTTTTATTTTGTGTTGCCATAAGTTAGTCTCTCTGCGTTTGTGCGCTGGGCTAATGCTAATAATGCTAATGCGAGGATAATAAATGGCGGCTTCACAAAACTTTTTGGGAGTTTTACGGGGCGTAGTTTGCAATCCGCCCAGCCAATCAGAAATAGGAACCTTTGTCTCCCACAAAAGTACGTGCTCTCTAGCAGGGACGGAAAAGGGGGTAAAAAGGTCCGGATTTTTTTGGTGTGAACCATAGACTCTATAAAGTTGTGAACGCAACATTTCGGAACTATATCGGAACTAAAGTGGGAAAAGTACTGCGGTGTGAACGCGCCTCTTCGGTCTCCAAACGAGAGGGAAAGGTAAGTGCAAAATAAAACAGAAGTTCAATGACAGTAGAGTAGACATGAGTGACTGCAACTTGACAAGTGAACAATGAGACTAAACATGCACCTACATCTAAACATAAACTATAATTAAACATGAAACACACAACATAAACCTGATAAATAACTTCATAATAAATACATTAACAAACATGGCGGGATATAACAGTTAACCTATTGCACATTTTTTTCAACCCTTTAGCTAATGTTTTTAGCTTTTTGCTAACTAGTTTTAATGTGCTCTCAAATGCAACATCTTACAAACCATTGAAGTGGGTGTTCATTTAGCACCTGTTAGCTTACATTTATTAGGAATACTTTTGATCAATCATAGCAATTTTTATTATATTTTAATGTTTATTTTTTTATAATTATCAAAAATAATTAATAATTAACAATTATTACATTTTTTAAATTATAAATTAATTAACAATAATTTGTTTATACTATTATTTATATATTTTTGTGTTGACTTCACAGTAACTAGGCTCACTACCACACACATGCTCACAGGCAGCATAGTCTATTACCTCATTGACAGGAATCTGCTTTCGCCTCAAGCTCAGATCAGCCGATAGAACAACTTCCAGTAAATTCGTTGAAGCTTCAAAGCGACATGGTTTTCGGTCACTAACGGACAGAGCTCCACTTTTATCCTTACTTCACTTTGACTCTTTTCAGACTGCCATCTCTTATTCCTCTTCATTAAAAATCTCCTCTGTCCTTCTCTATGCTCTTTCATTGCCTGATACTGACTCTATATTTACATTGATCATTTCAGACATAAAGCAGGCGCCCTTAGCCCGGCTTAGATTTAAACCCGTTGCAATTTATTCATCCGTTGAAGATTACAAGTGGGAGGGATGAAAGGGCAACAGGACAGAAGAGTATTCAGACTTATTTCAGTGTACCGAAAAATGAAATGATCCAAAAAAAAAGACAAGGACAAAGCTTTTACAATTTTCGGACCGGCATATAAATCTGTAGTGTTTAATATTCCATCATTATGTCTGGACCTCTACTTATGCATAATATTAAACACTTGCTTTAATCATATATTGGTTCTTGTGTGTGTAGGGTTAGTTGAAATAGAGGTCACATACTTCCGTCCTTGTTTGACCGTTTGAAAAGCAATAAATATACTTTTTAGAACAGGCAGGACAATGATTTTCTATTAAGAAAGGAGAAAGAATAAACACAAATCATGACACATCACAGACATACAGTAAAGGAAAAAAATAGTTTTTTTGGTGGAAATTATGTAACAGAGAACACAAGCATCAGCTCCCATGTCCTCAGTCACCCCTTCAAAGTATTTGGTGATATTGCAAGCCTGAGCGTAAACAAGCCTTTGCCAGTAACTTAAAACAAAATCTACCAAATTACAACCAGATGCAGTACACATGAACTGCTTTTAAATGACTGAACGACAGTGGTATGCTGGACACTGAGGAAACAAACATCCACAAGAAGTAGGAGTGTCACTGAGAGGTGTGTCGGAGAGCAGAGAGACAAAAACATGTGTGATACAAAGAGAAACATCACTGAAATCCACCGGAAAATATGTTTCATATTCAAATTATTTTACATTTGAATAAGTTGTATGTCCTTATGGTGTCGAAGGAGGACAGGCATGATTATATCTGATGGACAACAGGTGCAGTTATTAAGCATCTCCATGTATGTCTTTTTTGTGTTGAGTCTGTAAAAAACAAAGTTCAAAAAGGAAAAAACCAACAAATAGGAATACACTATATCTATTTTGTCTGTTTGATTTGTTCTATGTCCTATATATATTCATGTTGCACTATTGGAGGAGCCTGTGACTTAAGTTTTTCATTACCACATCAAGGTTCCCACATTGATTATGGGATGCTGTAATAATCTGTTTAGTGTTTCAGCCAATCAGAGACATGTTCTGTATATATCTGACCTTTGAAATAAGACAAAACACCCACTGGTTGGATACAAGTGTATTATTTCCTAGATGTCTAAGGGTTGGAGCGTTGGCTTGCGGATGTGTCTCATGTTGGCCCCTGGCTGGGAGGGCTTGAAGGGGGCCAGGGCTCCGTAGGGTTTGGGCAGAGGGAGGGGGCCGGTCTCCGGGACGTAGGCGTTGGGACGGGATTCAGCCGTGGTGTACTCTCCATTAGGCAACTGGTTCCACTGCTCCTCTTCAGCCAGCTACACACACACACACACACACACACACACACAC
>NW_011366394.1:417321-440890 GCF_000735185.1 Notothenia coriiceps | reverse complement strand
TCAGCAAGAAGATCTTTCTCCTCGGCAGGACACATGTTGGGTTTTGTTTCTGATATTTATTTGAGGGTTGCCTCTGACTGACCCTTACCTGAGAGTCGTACCCTGGAGTGTCGTACCTGAGAGACGTACCTGAAGAGACGTACCCTTGGCAGGGGGGAACAGACCGTACCTGCGAGACCAAATAGTCTTGGGGAGACCAGACGTCACATCCTGAGAGCGTACCTGAGAGCCGGATACAGGAGAAGCTGATTCTTATATCTGATAACAGCAGCCAAGGCGATGGACAAACATTGGGATGGTGTGTGGGGGAAGCCACAATCAAATGATATGCACTGGCACCAGGGCGGCCAGCAGATATCACTTGGAACCACACAACACAAATTCCATGTGGTTGTATGTAAATTATTAACAAAATATACTAGGGATGCACGAATGCGGAAATTTCATTGGGGCGATCCAGAAAATAAGGGACAAACGGTTGGCCCCGAACAACCGAATGGCCACGGAAAGAGGCCGAAACAATGACTTAATGACACGCTTCCTTACCATTCCCTCACCGCAAATAAATATAAATATATCATACAATAAAATAACAACCTTAAATAAAACATACCTAACATAACATACATTATACCTATACTAAATCCCTAATAACAATTTTTATACCAAATGCTTGTATACAGCTAAGACATGATTATGGAACGCACAAATTATTGAGACCCAAACTTACTCTATAATCAATAATCACTAATATGAGGGTCATAAAACATTATATTCAGCACATTCTGAATGCATACAGCACATTAATTACCAAAGTCAGTGCATTTTCTTTTACTCTGATCGGCCATACACACATAAAGACACAAACAGATTGCATTCAGAACAAGCCCACATGATGCTTTAAAACCTAAACTACAATAAGGACAGTAGGACACAACAAAAACTTAGTATATAAAATAAAGACCTGTCACACAGACAGAGCCTATCAAACAAACTAACACATAGCAC
The DNA here is from genome assembly GCF_000735185.1 of Notothenia coriiceps. Lineage (NCBI taxonomy): Eukaryota > Metazoa > Chordata > Actinopteri > Perciformes > Nototheniidae > Notothenia > Notothenia coriiceps. Next base: position 439,882 of record NW_011366394.1, on the reverse strand, counting down.
CTAATCAAGTTATGGCACCCATAACCATTAACGCTGTTGTTGGTGATGACGTAAATCAAAAAAACAACGGGCGAAAGCTTAGTAAGGAATCCCCATTTTCAATAAATTGCAGTCTTACCTTGACTTGAAGATGGAAGTCCATGCTATCCTATCTGGACAAAAAATCTCTATTACTTGTTTGTAAAAGTCCTCCTTATTCTTCTTGTTAGTTTCAAAAGTCTATCATAATCTAATCGATAGGATTTATGACTTGAAAATTATAAAAGGTAGGAACCACACCAAACAAAACATGTTTAGGGACATGTGGATATTACCCGGCTGAACAAAACGTTGCATTTACTAACAGGTACGTTTCACACAGTCTATAATAATATTGGGGCTATTTTCTTCCATATGAGAAAGAAATCTTCATTGCTATTTGAGCCGACGCGCACCACGACGATAGTTACTTCTGAGATATTTAGGACGCGTCCTCCATAGTCTCCTCTATCACACACTATATAGCAGGCCACCCGATACTTACAGCCAAATCAGCTCTGAATGAATGAAGATGAATACTGGGTGGGTGATGGCAGCCCTCTAGACCACCGATGGGCATTATTATTTTTGCCAACACACATGAAAATTAGGAAAACATCTAATGTCGCCAAATGCAGCAGTTGTAGTTTCTACACAGAACAACCCGTTCAACAACAAACACCACAGAGGCAAGGGAGGAGGGGTAATGATGGAAGGTTTATGTTCACCAACATGGCTCATAAAGCAGCCTCAATAGGCAACAACACTAGCACAACACTAATTAGAAGCAACACAGGACTAAAACAGCAATGAGCACGAATCAGATGGATTAACACGATACTTTTTGCATCTTTGTTGTAATTATTATTATCTGCTAGAACTAGGTTGGTGCTGTGCACCTGCCCCCTAATACCCAGGTCGCAAACTTGCTTGTTCTCAGCGCCGCTCCCCCTTCCCTGGCTCACATTATGAATGGAAAAGCGCTTAATAGTAATCATAGATAACACGGCAGGGTCTGTGACAGTTTGTTTTCATCTGACTTCAAACTAAACAAAGTCTTGGCTTTCAGGCAATATTAAACTTAATTCTCAATATCAGCATGATAAATACAGCCTCTAGGCTTAAGGCACTAATTACAAGCTTCAACTACGGGCCGCCGTTTGCACCTAGCGCTCACACTACGAACTACAGGAGAGCTAGCTGGACGTTAGCTGCTAGCTGCTACTGTAGGCTGCTAACGATAGCTGTTAGCTGCTAACGTCTGGAGCGAGGCTTCATTGAGGTAACTTATTATGCGTTTCATGCTCTTAGCTAATAAAGTAGTAATTGGTGTGGGGACATATAAATACGATGAGTTCTACATGTAAATCTCCCACACGACACTCTTCAAATGTACTTTTTTGTGGATGACCCTGTTGGATGACTCTGACCTCTGGCTGCACCACCTGTCCGCAGTGTCGGCCCCAAGGGCTATGGTGGGTAGGGTACAGCCATACCAACGGAAATGGCTCCTAGCCCCACCTTAGCTCGACCATGATAAAGTAGCAAATTCAATTAAATAATAAGCAAAATGTTGAGAACACGGCTTGCGAAAATATACGGGTCGTGTCCACAACAAACAAACTGATCCTGCTGTAACAACAAGTGCACGTTACTGATGCAATGTGGTTCAGACCATTCGGGCTTATGCTAGAAGAGGGGTGCAAGGAAGAGTCTAAGTAGTGGGGGAGTCTTATACACTAAAGGTGTGGAAATTCTCTGGCGTTATAATATCATCGCGGCCGCGGTCAGATCAAAATGCCTCCGAATGCAATTTGAATAGACTTACAGCCAATCAGAGCAACGAAACGTTGGGTCTGCGTCATGCATTACTGATCAAGATCAATCGGAACCGCCATTCAGTATCCCCATTGGATCTTCAACGTGTGCTATCATACGTCACGTTCACAGTGATCCCTTTTTATTTACTACAACACAAATGTGCCGTTTTATTTCATACAGTTCCATTCTGATTGAGACAGGGAAATAATCTAAACCTCACGCGTGGCGTTTCACTGTCAAGGGGGGCGATATAGCGTGTATGTAATTACATTGCAAATACTGACTTGAGCCCCACCACTGTATGGGTTAGCCCTACCATAGATTACCCAACAAAAATACTCTGGAGCCGCAACTGCCAATAACCTACAATGTGTTGGAGCGCTAGCCAATAGGAGCGCACGTGTTACATAGTGATCATGTCACGAAGTCAAGGAAGTAAAGAAAGGAGTCCAATGGGTGGGGGGAGGTGTTTCAGCCAGTGGGAGAGAAACTCCCTCTGGAGGGAACTTTGGGATTTTACCCTTTGCAGACCATTTACATGCACAAAAACGAGAAACTACAGGGAAGGGGAAACCCAAAGCTTAATAGGCCTTTTTGACAAATGACACAGATTTGAAGTATCTTGGGACCATGCAGTCAGTTTCTCAAGATTAAGATAGCTTCGATGTTCAGGAGGTTTTAACCTGGAGTCGAAATTATAGGCAGGCTTCTTATCCTCTTTAAAACAAACAGATCCAGTGGGTAAAATCAGTCAAATCATGGAACAAAACAGTTTGGAAACAAACATCTGTCCTGAGAGACGGGATACGAGCTTACGTTTGCTCAGCTTGTTTCTCTGATATTTCGGATCCAGATGTCAGATCATTAAAATCCTTCAACCGGTTAAAATATTCAATGAACAATTACCGTAAAAAAGGATACAATGACGAATGTGGAAATGGAATATAACAATAAGTTATAGGCGACCAAATAAAACGTACCATAATATTGATTGAAAGTCTTTCTCTGGGAAACATTTGAGTTTATGTAAGTAGTACCTATATAACAGGTCATCTTGATATTTGTATACCATACCATGCATAGGGTGGGTTTCAAATACATGCGTATATGCAATGTGTGCACAAACACACACACATAAACACATTGTGATGATTGTGTGTACCTGTTCAATCTTCTTGATCAGTTCTACAGCCGTTGGGTCGTTTCCTTTCAGCACTTTGTAACCAATCGTTCGATTCAGACCTTCAAGTGTCTCGTCCCGTGCTTCTGACAGCTGAGAGACAGAGAGAGACAAGAACATGACGAGTCACACTGCATGTATATTAAGCTTTTACTTTACTGCACATGTAGACAAATCTCCAGTCACTGTCATTAAGGTCTAGTAATAAAATACATTTCCCACAAGAGCAGACTTCAAATAAATGAATAAGTAAACATGAAGAGAAACAAATCTCAGCTACTGTCTGTTTTGTCCTCCAGGTATTTAAGATCTGTGTTGCACAGGGGATTAAAAAAAGAGTATGAGACATTTTCTCATCTAAATGTACTGTATTGCTTATATAGGAGCTACTTCACACATGGTGACAAGCAACTGGCAAAGTGAGATAAAAGGCAGCACAATTTAAAACGCCACCGGAGGGACTGTTTTTATAATATTCTAAAATCCCTGTGGACAGCAGAAATAGAGAGGGAGGCAAGGGTACACAAGACAGCACAAAAGACAAAAGACAGGCAGGAGGACAAGAGAAGACATGAAAATTAAAAGAGGGGACATTTCAGGCATTTTGGATTCAGGCCTTTGGGCGAGACTCAAAAACAGCTGCAGTTAGTGAGGTGTAAAATATGTAGTGCGGACATCATTTATTGATCAACTTTTAAGATCAATGATAGAAAATTAGCATCTTATATATCAATTAAACATTGAGTTTTTTTTTAATCTCTAGCGGTGCTATGGGACAGTTCTTTTTTTACAATTTTCAATCTTGAGAAGAAGCCAGAGCCATCTTAAGTTGTTGGTCCGGGCAACACAAAAAGTTTCCTTATTAAAATTCTAGTGGAGATCCCAAAGTTTGGCAAGATACCAAAATATGTCAGGAAGAATAAAATGTGTTTACGATGTCTAGACTATTTCTATCGGATGGAACAGGAAATCAAGAAAACAGCGTGTCTTGTATTTATACAGGAGTGGATGGTTGGCTTATTCAGAATATGATTTAATACAAACTGAAAAGGCAGTGGTAGACATGCAGACTTCCATCAAGGCCAAACAGTGCATTTGGCTGCTGCTGAGGATGGGACCATGATGTTCTTTAGATATTGGGCTATTCATGAGCTTTAAGTGGTAATGTGGAAACAATGGACGCTACAAATAAGATGTGTTAAAGTTCATAGAGTTTAAACAAGAAGTGGATTTACACAAGGTGGCGTTAATGAATTGTCCAGGTTAGGAGCACATGTTGGGGCGGTTTTGGCGCAGTGGTTAGAGCGTTGGTGAACTCCAGTTCGAATCCCGCCTCGGCCGCCACTGCGTCAGGCCGTTGTGTCCTTGGGCAAGACACTTTACCCGCATTTGCTTCTGTGGGTAATGTCCACAGTAATGACTCTTACATGTCTGATATGTGTATTTGTAAAGCGCTTTGAGAACCTGTAAAAGCGCTCTAATAAAAAATGTAATGCATTATTATTATTATTATGTTTGCTTTTATTCATATAACACATAAATGCAGCAATAATGCCGTATCTCTCGCAATGTGACAAAAATACAAAAGAGAAACGTAATGTGTTTTCTTCATCCGGCACCTTTAAGTCAGATTTCGTGAAACTTGCCTGTAGTTTTCTGTAATCAGACAAACTGAGCCGATAGCCATTACCTCATAGCATAGGTAATAATATTCATCCAACCAATGAAATGCAGTCAAGCAAATCGATGAGCCTCTCAACATGGAGATGGCTGAACTCGGAGGCTAAGAGCTAACAATGCTAACACCTGTAGGAAACACTGTTTGAGCGTAGACCGGCACACACTGGGATTACATGCATGTAAAAAACACATATACTCTTGGATTAAAGTACACAGAGGGGGGGTGAGTTAATTATCTGCTCTGGCATACAGAACTCCAGTATCTTATTAAAGCAAATGGTTATTAGCTGTGTATACACTATTTAAAGATACTTATAGATGTGAAATTCAAAGAAACTGGTTAAGTACATTTGAATAAAGATGATATGAACTCACATCTGCTTCACCTGCTCAGATGGATGGTTCTAGTACTTAAAATAGATTACAGAGACAAAGACAAATAAGGAGAGAAGTGGCCTCCTCACCTGTGCAGGGTGTGCATATGGAAATGAGCAATTCAAGCAGATACAGTCCCTCAGCAGGGACGTTAAAGCAATGGGAATAAAGGAAGTCTATATATAAAAAATGTACTGTATAAAGCCGAGATGATCAAGGAGCCGTGACAGGGCAGAAAATAGAAAGAAGGAAAACAAATCTGATGAGTGAAGGGAGACAGGAGAAAATAGGAAATATGGAGACAAGAGAGGAGAGGGAACGAGAAGAGTAGGAGAAACAGGGGGTAGAAAAATGTTGGACACAGGGGTCTGACCTGCAGTGACCCAGCTTATGAAATATTAGCTTCTCTCCACTCAACCATACAGTGTGTGCACGTACACGCACCTGCGCATGTTCACGTGCCTGCATCTAACGCGAGAGATTATCTGCGGAGCATCCGAAAACAGCGTGGAACAAAGGGATGATTCCCATTTCCCCTTCCCTCCCTGGAAGAGATTAATGAATTCTCCGCACAGTGAGTCTGATTCAAACAGACCGCAGTGTGCAGCGCTCCGTCAATGTCACGTGACTCAGGTTTTCATTTATTAGTATGACTGCCATGTGATTAAGGGAGGTGTTGGAAAGGCTGCGGATGCTCTCGCGGGGAAACAAGAGTTGAGAAAAGGAGACGCTGATCCTGATAGAATGAAAAGCAGAGACGTACACGGACAGACTGATAAAAGGCTGACAGATGGAGGAAGATAAAGTGAAGTCCAGAGTGAGGAGATGAGGAAGAGATAGAGAGTGAAAGGTGCGAGACAGAATCAGACAGGAGATGCATGGAAACTGAAATGGTGTCTGACTGCTACGGCCGCAGCATAGCAACAACATTTGGGGCTCATGCTGTGACCCGTGGCGTATATTTAAAAGATAGAGTTTACAACAACCACATGATTTTATTGAAGACTAATTTAAAATAGGACAAGTCTGGAGGACTGGCAACAAAGAACAGAAAGATGGAGGAAGCCTGGGCCGGCCACACCATGGGCTTTAGGACGCAGAACTCTCCCCCCCTAAACTAAAACAAAACTCAACTCAGAAAGAAAGCCAAAATAATACACAGGATAAAATACTTTCTAACACAGTATGCAGCAGAGTGTCCAAAACTTCTCCTCCTGCCTTCCTTGCAGTGATTAGGTGAGATCGGGGACACCTGAGCAGAGGCGTAGCCAAGAGCAGATCATGTTGACCTGAGCTGGTGCACAACTGGCCAATGAGGAGCAGTTTCTACACAGAACATAACTTTTAAAGAGACATATTCTGCTCATTTTCAGGTTTATTTGAGTATTTACTGTCTCTACTGGGACATCTCTCCATGCTTTAATGTTCAAAAAGCGCTTTATTTGTTCTCATACTGCCTGTGCCTCTTTTCACCCTCTGTCTGAAACCAGAGCCAAATCTGCTCCGATTGGTCAACCATTCAATCAATCAAAGTTTCTTTATATTGCCAAATATCAAAAATGTACATTTGTCTGAGGGGGCTTTACAGTGTATACAGAGCAGGAATACGACACCCTCTGTCCTTAGACCTTGTGATTGGTCAAGCGCTTAGACATGACCCGCCCCTTAGCCAATCAATTACAATGTGTTCGAACGCTCGCCAAGAAAGCGCAATATCACTGTGTTATTGATGTAAATGAGTCCAATGGAGGCGTTTCAGGCAGGGGGGGAATCTGTGGGAGGGAGCTTTGGGATTTTTGCTTTTCCAGACCATTTACATGCACAGAAACCTATATAACACACCTAAGGAAAAGCATAATAGGGCCCCTTTAATACATGACAATCTTTTTTTTGTATAGACGTCTGAAACCAGTGTGTGCCCAAGTCCTCTCTCACGAGTCTGACTGATCTGAGTTATGTCCTCGTACGTAACCACCCTAAACCACTTAAACACTTGATGATGAATGGCACCCAGCGCACATCTGTCACTCTCCCCTCTCCGCTCTTCCATCAATCTCTTCACTGTGTCGTGTCCTCCCTCTTAACATTTTTATCCCCGTCTGCTCGAACGCGTTGATGTTTGTCTTTCTCTTTGCATTGATCTGTCTCTGTGTCAGCGTCTCTGTTCATGCCTGCCTGCCTGCCTCTCTGTTTTCTTCATCTGTCTGTCACAAACAATCGCTGCTTTCTTGGCTCATGAACGCTGTAAAGCATTGTACGTGTGACAGTGGAATACAATTTGCCTTCCACATAATAGATGGCACACTGCAAAGTGTAGTAATAATAAATAATGACCCTATTTAAAATCCCAAAACGAGGTTACAAAGTTCCTTTCAATTAAAGGCAATAAAGGACAAAGGGTCGTCGTAGAAAGGTCAGTAAAGTAAACTAGGAGTGACATCATAATCATAATAAGGTTATAAGGTTAATAAGCAGAACATGAGAGCAGGGAAGCTGAACTAAAGCTTTTATAAGCTGGAAAATGAGGAGTACATTATGGAAATATGCATTTGAACCTGGCTTCTACATAAATATTTGACAGCAGGTCATATTAATACTCGGTAATATTGCTCTGAAGTGTCAGCTTTTGGATTTTCTTTGAGCGAGAGCACGACCTAAAGCAGGGATTACAGGGGTTAGTGATGTTAGAAAACATTGCGAGCAACACATGTTTCAAAACATAAAATCAATAAGCAATGTCAGATAAGGCCACTGGGGTAAAAAACGTATTAAGGGGTATAAAAAATATATAGGAAGAAGAGATTTTGGTGGATAATACTGAGTGTAGGCCTGAATTCCTCAAGCAAATCACCCCACAGCCTTGAAAACCTTTGACAACTCAAAGCCCTCTCTATCACTCTTTGCGTCTGTAAAGGACCTCAGGCTAAATCTAGGCTCGTACAAGACATTAAAAGGATTTCTGCGAATTACCTTTAAAGTGTTCAGACTGTACTTGAACCTTCAAAAAGTCATGCACTGGAATTCTTTCTACCCGCGTAATCCTGAGCCCGGACAGGTTAAAGAGTGCCAAAGTCCACATAAGGTGGATAAACCAAAACTTAAAGGGGACCTATCATGCAAAATGCACGTTTTGATGTATTTTATACATAAAGATGTGTCCCCGGTGTGTCGGGGAACTCACGCAGCGTCAGAAAATAAAACCCTCTCTCTTTTCCTCCGTACCCAAATATTTAAAAAACGGGGGTANTATTTCTGAAACAGTATGGAGCTCAAATGCTTTTTCTCTTGCGGGTTTATCACAAGGTGAGTTCGTTTTTTATTTCCTGCTTTTTAAACACAAGTGCTCTACAGTACAGGTTAGCCCTGAGTGTTAGCGAGGCTTGCTAAACAAAAATGAGATTACGTCCAAAACACGTCAGGCATTGTTTCTGATAGTGCTGTGGGCCCGCCGCCNTTTCCTGCTTTTTAAAGACAAGTGCTCTACAGTACAGGTTAGCTCTGAGTATGTTTTGGACGTAATCTCGTCTATGTTTACATTAGCAAGCCTCGCTAACACTCAGAGCTAACCTGTACTGTAGAGCACTTGTCTTTAAAAAGCAGGAAATAAAAAACAAACTCACCTTGTGATAAACCCGCAAGAGAAAAAGCATTTGAGCTCCATACTGTTTCAGAAATACTCTCTGATGTGGTTTAGAACAGGATGGCGTTTCATTACAGCAGAATTTAACTTTATCTCCGGTAGAATTCTGATCAGGCATTAGCTCCGCCTCCTCTTTTTTTTTTTTTTAAAGCTAAGGACCCAAAATCCGCGTTTCTCTAACAGGGCTGGAATAGAGGGGTATGAGGGATGTCTAAAATGCATGATCTGTTTGTATTCTGAGCAAAACACATGTTTTTATATATTTTCATATATCTGAGACCCATAATATATGCCTTAAAATAGCATGATAGGTGCACTTTAAAAAGTACAACTTGTTGAGCTGGGAAAACATGAATAAAAGTGTGAATGCTTGCCTTGTGTACAACAATATACACGGCTTACCTCACCTCACAGTAATAACAACAAGAGGTGCAGCAAGAGGAGATTGCATTCTCGATTAAAGCTGCATTAGAATGGGACTCCATCCAAACAATCAATTGCATTATACTGGGAGGCGTGTGGTGCAGTGGGTTGTGCGTTGGTGTTCGGATCAGGGGGTCACAGGTTCAAACCCCACTGCAGTCAGCATGTCGTTGTGTCCCTGAGACACTTCACCCCAAATTGCTCCTGTGGGGATTGCCCACAGTATAGATTATGTAAATCGCTTTGGATAAAAGCGTCTAACAAGTGACATGTACTGTCATCTGTCTTTCTGTACTGATTCAACCATCTTATTGCTATGTTATATGTATGCTTGGTTTTTTGTTGCATGTTTCTACTAATTATATTTATTTGAGATTATTTATTTATTTTTTGCAATATCTGTCCAATATGGTGGCCAATAAATATGCATTGGTCAAAAACGCTGCAAATTAAAAAAAACGCTGCAAAAAGGTCAAAACACATGGAACCAGGGACACTAAAAAGTGATGCTTGTTGACATTGTCACACGTTTGCACATGTTGGGCACCGTAATCCAGGCAGGTAAACAATAGCCTTTTGCTAAAGCCACTTCGAAAGTAATTTTAATCCAACCCTCAATTTTGTAATTATCAATTTCTTCAAGTAGTTTGCTAGAGAGGTGCTGGACATCACATACACGCACAATAGAACTAACTTGTAAGATATCAATACAAACTCTTAAGATACTTGACTATTTTTGTAATTGCGAATCATTTGGAGCTACTACCCCAACAGTGAAAATGAGCAGCAAAGGTATAAAAAACAAGTTAGTAGCCAGTACAATGAAATCTGCAAATGGGAATATTCAGCAGAGCTTACAACGAAAACAATTGACACCATTTTGACTACGTTTGGCATCCACACCTACCACCTGGTCTAAAGTCCTGCCTGAGTTAGAAAGCTGGACATTCATATTCATGGGTAATTAGGCTGCAGTCTGAAGAGTCAAGTCCTCGTGTTATCAGCCTTACTCTCTACCTGTGAAGCCTCTCACATACAACACACTTCCACTTGCACACATCTATCGAGACTCAATTCACCGCAGGTTTCCCCATGGTAATAACTCCCAGACATATTGGGGAAAAATGTAACAGCAGGAAGACAAACAATATGAGTCACCACCCCAGGGACAGTGCAGTATGTCATCAGCCCCTCCCGGTTATAAATCCTACTCCCTTACTGACTGTGTGTATATTCCACAAATACATCTGCCTGTATGCTGGCAATATTATGAATGCATGTGACTTAACAGACTGGTCATTACAGGAACAATATTCAGATGTGGCTGCATGGAGATTATCACAACTTCACACACATTGCGCTGATGTCTGCGTGAGCATCGATGCACTTGTGTGCGTGCTTGAGGTGTGGACGTGCCAGCGACTCATAAACAAGTAGTAAATCCAACATCAAACCCCGTTTACTTTCCCGCAATTAAAATTCCATAGAGCAAATAAGAGCCTCAGACTATATTGAACTTCAATAGTCTCACAGATGGCCCGATCTATCTTTGTCAACATTTCCCATCAAAGGGAGGGAGTCGGGGGGTCCGTCTGGAATGAGCAGATAAACCGGTCACAGATGAATACAAATACACAATATATATATAACAAAATCGAAAGTGAGGCTGTAGCATGGAAATTAAACTCGCATAGAGAGTGAATTCACCGGGAGAATGAATTGAGCTGGCAAACTTCCCGCAACAGGAGAGACCCAAGTGATTAACTTTCTGTACACAGAGGCTGTATGGGGGGAGCAGTGATTTAGGAGATGATTTGCTATTTACACAAGTGGAGGGAGATATGAGGACAGAGTGGACGGATGAATGAACAGACTAATTAGAGATGCAACTATTAAATGTTAAAAAAGTTGGAGAAGTTTCTCGAGTATCCGAATGAGACACACAGCTATGCTAGCAGCTGCAGACAATGCTAACGTGCTAATGATTAGCAGGTTTACAATGGTATTATCTAACGCTGAGTCTCAGTTTGTGTTCTTATAATAATAATAATGCATTTTATTTATATAGCGCTTTTCACAACTCAAAGACGCTTTACAGTATGAGGGAGGGTAGAGAAACAAGGACAGGCAAACAAGAAAGTATAGTAAAATAAAAAAAATAAAAATGCACTAACACTTGCCTTTTTCGAGTGAATACGCCCATTTTTATTGATTGAGTAAGGCAAAAAAGAGAAAAAAGTTGTAGTCATAACGATCAAAGTGTTGGACACTGAACACTTACCCTCAAGGAAGAAAGCAGCAAACTTGTGAACATGGTGGCCGAGGAAGTCGCAGAAGTTTACCGGAATACAAATTCGAAGTGAGCGAACAAGAAGGCAGATTTTTGGCCGGCAACAATCACCATCTGATATTGTTGCGAATGCTCTGTCGAGTAGCAATTTGCCACTGAAAGGAACAAACTTTCAAATGTGGCGATGATCATTTTTGGTAAGCAGTACCCTGTCAAAATGAACACAGTAGGCAAGTAATTGCACAGTGTGTATGTTCTACATGGAAGTGTGCAAACGGAATAATCCAACATTGGAACACAGCAATATTTTGGCAATTTGTGCTAGCATTTGCTTTTTTAGCATAAAACTAATTGTACAGCTGAGCTTATGGGAAGTCATTAGTTCTTTAAGTATATCACTATGAACCAAAGTATTGGACAAATACAGTTAGGGATTATAAATGTTATAATTTCAATCAGGGGGACGTAGCAAAAGTTCCAATATCAATACAATTCAATATTTGTGGAGATATTCCAGTCAAAACTAAAAGGAAACGTCATAATGGCGCTAGAGAAGAAGACAGGGGATCAATAGGAGTTATTCTCTTGGGATTACGAATTCCTTTGCAAAGTATAATTGTAATCTATCAAATGGCTGTTAAGAAATGAAGAAAATTAAGGAGTGTCTAACTAACAGGCATTCCTTGTCAAACACAAACAATAGGACAAAAGTAGGAATGTTCTGTGTCTACAGCCAAATGAAAGGTCAGTCAGATAAGAAAAGTGGGAAAATATGGAAAAAGGCAAATCAGGTCCGAGGGGCTTTTTAATTAAATATAATAAAAAATATCAAGAATGCCTCTAGGGAACAATGAAAGGCAAGATGGTTAGACAAAGTTAAGAAAGGAAAGAGTAAAGAAACCGAGGATAAGAGAAACTATACAAAATAAGAGTAAAAGCAAAAAGGATGGCGCCGACAAGTCCTGTTGTTGCGAGCGATAAACAGCAGAAGGAGTAAACAGATGGAGAAAAGGGAAAAGGGGAATCTTTCAAAAAAAGCAGCACATGGTGAATTCAGATCCAACACTGCATTCATCCAAAAGAGCACAAGGCTCAGATGAGAGAAGTGTGGTCCAGCAGCAGCAAGTCAAAATCAGTCACTGTGATCCAGAGCAGCTACACACCCAATCCACAGGGAAACTCAGTGTGTGTGTGGCGTTCATGGACCCTCTCAGATCCAGCTCCTTCCCCCAACTGTCACTCTCTGAGCATGGCAAAGTGAATATGTTTGTGTTTTTATATCATTTATTCATGTGTGTCTCGGTTTGTCTCTGAGAATCTAGCGCAGTGTTTGGTTTGGTTTGTCCCTCTTGGTTTAGATATTCATTTTCTTTTCCGCTTGTCTGTCTGAAGAGTATGTTTGTGCAGGAGTGCCGTCACTGTCAAACTTTTGAACACAGTCATTCCACCTCAACAAACAAAGGGTGGATCAGTTTTAAAAACGAGGCGATAACATCTCTACTTTTGGTGGGTGTTCAAAGAAACCGTAGTAATGGTGTAAGAACAATGTTGTTTTAAAAAAACCTCTGCCTTATAGATAAGAGTAACAAATGCGTCACTTCCGGGCCAAAAATACGGCTCCGCCCACTTTTGGGGGTAAACAGCACTGTCATTTGAATGGCGGTCAATACAAATGAAGTTTGCCAATCCGATCAGAAATTTTTGTATCTTCAAAGAGCCCGATTCCAATGGCCAGTCAGGCAAACAATTACATTAAGACATTGGAAATCGATGATCGGGCTCGATATATGGTTAAATATAGCAGTAGGCGATCGATGTCCACTTTAAGGCCCCGCCCACTTTTGGGGAAACCAACGCTGTCATTTGAACGGCGATCAAGCCTGAAGCCACAGAGCTCTTCTGTTACTGTCCTTTTTTCTTAGAGGAAGTTCAGAAACACTGAACTCTGGATTTGTTTTAATGTTTGAGGTGCAATAAATGACACAGCAGCTTTTTGGCATGATAAAACTATTATGTTCCGCCTCGCTCATGAGAGTAACAGCTGGAGAAATTACGGCCTCGCCTACTGATTTTAATTTAACCATATATCAAGACCGATTGTCGATTTCCAATGATTTAATGTAATTGTTTGCCTGTCTGGCCATCGTAACCAGGCTCTTTGAAGATCCAAAAATCCACAGTTTAAAAAAAATTCTGATCGGATTGGCAAAAACTTCAGAATTTGTATTGACCGCCGTTCAAATGACAGCGTTGGTTTCCCCCAAAAGAGGGCGGGGCCGTCATTTTCACCTGGGAAGTAACGTAGGTGTTACTCTCATCTATATAGTGGAAAAGTGAGGGACAGTATGTGCTAGTAACAGTAGAATTGTGTGGCGTCTAGAAACTGGAATATGGTAAAAAAAAAAAAAAGCTAAGAAAAATGGTTTAGGGCATTTACTTAAGGCGAAATTGAAAATGTATAGAAATGTTTATTTCAAGATGTATAGCACATTATTGACAAATCGGGCTTGTTCCCATCTACTACGGTTCAGTCAGACAACTCTCGTGTTTATTTGATATGTTTATAAGAAGCAACATATAGTTTGAGTTTGGCGTCTAGGCGCGGGCCTCATCACTCCACAAATATACATAGAACATTGAGTGATGATCAACGCGGATGAAAATGGGCGCGACGTGACAATAATGCCAATTGATTCCATTAGTATTAACAGTACAGTGCACCTTAGCTGTGACAAAAGTAACCATACAGCGAGGTTTCTTTTAAAGCACATATCAGTTAAAAAAAATACAAGAGTAATTACATATCTTCTTTGCAAGGAATGAGACGAGACATAAACAAAGGAGAAGTGGCTGTCATCATCACTGTTGAATGATTTCTATGCATTACCACATATTTCCAGCCACAACGTCTTCAAGTAATTATAGTGAAAAACTGAACCAGTGATTTTAATGAAATGTATTATGTCAACAGATTTCACATGAGGTTAGTTGAAAGCAATACCTCATACAGTGATGTGAAATCTGTTGACATAATACATTTAATTAAAGTCAATGGTTCAATTTTTTTAGTATGGTTTGCAGCAAGTGTAGTGTAGATGCCTATTTTTTTTATGTGCTATCAGTGTGGAGCAACAGATTGGGAACACATTGTTAAGAAATCATTTTGAATGTGGCTGTGAATCTGTCTCTTCCTACCTCTATCTGCAGCATGGTGATGTCCTCCTCCCACTTTTTCCTGAGGGGCAGTTCCTTCTTCTTCAGGTCGATCTGTCTCTCCTCTTCATTAATCTCCAGCTGTAAATCCTTCGTCTCCTTCTCCAGGGTCTCCAGTGTCATGTAGCCCTTAGTTATGGCCGCCTCCTGGATGTTCACCTTTTCATAGGAGCTGAATAACATCTCTTCGTGCTCCAGGAGCTGAACGCCACTGTCGGGGACACACACACATCAAGACACATGATTTGACATTTGTAGTTTAGATCCACCTGGCAGCTAATATCGGTGTAAAGTTGTGAACATACAGCGAGTTGCGGCGCTGTATGGCTGTTTCATGATTCCTGTTTGTTTCCAGAAGTGCGTGCTCCTGGACGTTGATCATTTCTGTGAGTTTCATCAACTCCAGTTTGTCGTCCTCATACTCCTGAGTGATCTGACGGTGTTTCCAGGCAACCTAAAAGATAATACAAATGGTGTGATATGTTTTTAGACCCCATGAGACGCAGGGAACATTCATTCTGATTGTTGGAACTTGCACTGCGCACATATGAGCAGTGGCTCAGTCAGTAGGGGCTTGGACTGGGAGCTGTAGGGTCGCCGGTTCAAGTCCCCGACCAAACCTAAAATATGGAGTGTGGACTGCTACTTGGAGAGATTCCAGTTCACCTCCTGCCCTGCCGTGGTGCCCTTGAGCAAGGCACCGGACACCCCCCTTCCCCCCCTCACTCCCATTGCTCCCCGGGCGCTGTACAATAGCTGCCCACTGCTCCCAGTATAGACTCCTGGTACTAGGATGGGTTAAAAGCAGAGAACACATTTCACTGTGTGTGCTGTGTGCTCTGCATGTGTGACCATTAAAGAGGGTTTCATCCCTCCCAATTCTAATTCTACCGGAGTTTAAATGGAATGATTTCATTTGATAATGCTGAACTACAGAAGTATATTAGTTCCTTACGTACAGCCCCATCCATTAGAAATCCTTCTTTGTGTATAACTACTTACTAAAGGACGATATTATCCATCATGCTCAATGTCTTTTATCCCAAGCTTGAAGCAGCGTAGCCTAGAATTCAGTCTAATCATTGAAATAAGCTTTATTTGTATAGTTAACATTAAAATGTGGTGTAAATACTTGTCTTAAGCATTCTTTTTTAATGCTAAATTGATTCTTAAAAATACTTATTTTTTGATATCCTTTATATTTCTTTTTTTTATATACTTTGCAACTTATTTTTTTAGATTATTTATGTTCGCACCTCCAGATACCAAAGCTAATTCCTTGTATGTGTAAACTTACCTGGCAATAAACTTGATTCTGATTCAATGTATCTGTTATCCGAAGCCTTTTTCATCCTAAACATTAGTTTATAACAATATAGGCTACGTTTTCACATTATAACTGAAAAAATCCCAATAAAACAAGACAATTAATATTCAGATAGCACTTAAAGTTTATTTTCTCTGGTGCAGCCGAAATATGCTGCTATAAAATTAGCTTAAAGGTAGGGTAGGTCATTTTGGAGAAACCAGCTCGAGTGCGCTGGAGTTTGAAAATACACAACCGGAAAAAATCTGCCCCTTCCTTCAGACTTCTTTACAGAGCCCCTCCTCCAACACACACGAACGCACACATGACCAATGAGGGCACGAGATAAGNTGCAGGTGCTGATCTTTAAACAAATATATATGAAAAAAACCGATTTAAATAATGTATAATATAAAATAATAGCCGAAAATATATAGATTAGTAATAGGGCTGCTTCAGTTAGTTGCATTGCAAGCTTGTTATGATAAAGTGACCAGGCATGTTGCTCCCACCTGTCGCCCAAAGCCGACTTTGAGAGCATCGACCTCTCCCTGAAGCGCCATCCGCTGCTGAATCCTGGCCTCTTGGTTAGGAACAGCATCTAACTACAAGTCAAAATGTAAAGTTGGAATAAAAAGTCTGGTAAAATGTTCATTATGGAAAAAAATCTGCTGTGTGTCAGCGCTGAATCTCAGTAAAGAGCTGTATGCATGTATCATCATTTAGTTCCCTGGTTGTACTTCATGAGTTTACATACCGAGGAATAAAAGACTTTGAAATCAAATTCAGTCAGTGCATATTGAATCAAACATTAAACATTGATTACACAATAATGAATACTATATATCAGAGTTTCTCCGAGGCCTCTCTGATAGCCGTTAGATCCAGTGACACTGGAACTATTTTTCCCAGAAACTAATGAAAAATTAAAGTCTCCGGGCTCGTCTCTGCTGGGTTTTCAGGCCTCCTGTTGAGCGGTATGAGCTGCACTGCTCCATATTTAAAAGATGTTAGCCCATGCAGGAATAAGAAGGCTAAATCAGAGTTCGTCCTATTTGAAACAAGTGTGACACATCCTCGTCTAAACGGCCTTCACAGCAAAATGAATGAATTATTGGAATTGAATGAATCTTGTTGCTTTGTTTTTAATATGTCCTCAATGCATGAATTCCCCGATGTGCCATTGTGATTTCCTTTCATATTGCTGTGCGTCGGTGACTCGTGCTGACGCATTTCCCATGACTCTTTAAAAACTGTGAACATCAGTGAAATGACAGGAAGCTCAACTATAAAAACGAGTTTCTGTTGTAACACAGATTACGATTTAATGTGCCAATAACTGACAATGTGACATTTATTATCAGAATTTTCCGAAATGTGTAAATTAGCCCTTTTCTTTTTTTTCAGACCAAAGTGTTTCAACATTGTGAGGTTTGCTTGTAAATTCCAAATATGTATAAGCTCCAATAAGGTTGTGAATGTGAAAAAAAACGTCTTAACTTCTTTGAAAAATAACTTTTAGCTTCTAAAATGTGCCAAAATTAAAAGAAATTCTTCAAAATTCAATTAAAGGAACACAATCTGCTGGTCACCTGAGATTTGACAACATTGTAGATGGATTGCGTGTGCTCTAGCTGCTCATTGGCCAGAGTCAAAGCCTGCTCCATCCTCTTGAGGGCTTGTGTCTGCCTGCAGAGAAACAAAATCACCTATTAAATATGTATCCGTGTGAAATAAGGCTTTGACTCCTACACAAAACTCAGAATTAGCCTCATTATATATGCATTCCTGTCAAATATTCTGGAGTTCGTGCTAGAATGCAGTTGGAACAAAAGCTCTGATCTAATCAAATATGTAAAATGTCTTGAATGGTTGTCAAACGTAAACACTGACACTTCACAGAGTAGTACAGCAACACTCTCACACCAACACTTCACTTTTGGGCCTGAGAGTGCCTTTATTGGTGATACAGTGTTTAATCAGGGAGATAGAGAGGACTACATTGCCTGAAACTTTCCCCGTGTACTTGGCAGCAGATACTGCATGTGGGCCGCCAGCTCTAATCACCGATGCCCCAATGGAGCTCATTTTTCCACATCAATCCGTACCTATTTTTCTCCTTGAGCTGCACAGATTGGCTCTCATACAGGTGCTTCCTGTCGCACATGATGTTCTGCAGCTTCATTTCCAGGATACCTCTGGTGGGGAGAATAATAATAAGCATGAGAAACACACAGCAGAGACCTCTCCTGTCGCTCTGAGGCTGTGGTCCAAAGATCTTTGTTGGACAATTTGTACTGAATGAAATTAGACATAAATATTTATGGGAAAGTCTTAAATACATAAATATGTGTCCCCAGTGTGTCAGGGAACTCACCAAGTGTCAGAAAATAAAACCATCTCTCTTTTCCTCCATACTAGGGATGGGATTACACATTACAATTCTATCCGTATTGTAATTTTTTTTTTGTTTTTTTTTGGGAAGGGTTCCTAAGTTGATTACATATTATCAAATGGAATAATTCAATGTATATGACAGTGCCATAGCTAAGTGTGTTACGTCTAAAGGTATGTTTTGCTCCGCTCAACGGTCCCTCACAGCGGGCAGAGCTGCAGGTGCTGATCTCTCTCTCTCTCTCTCTCTCTCTCTCTCTCGCGTCCGGTTATACTTCACTCGCGTGTATGTCCAAATCAATCAGATCTAGCTAGTTGTAGCTAATGATATGGCTGCTGCCCCTCCCTACACGCAGATCACGCAGACTCAAACCTCATCTTATGCCCAAATTCCAGCTGAGAGGGTCTTCTCTACAGCTGGCCTGATTGTGAATCGCCTCCGCACCCGCCTCTCCCCTGAGTAGACATGGNCTTTACTCTTCTCTACAGCTGGCCTGATTGTGAATCGCCTCCGCACCCGCCTCTCCCCTGAGTAGACATGCTCATATTCTTAAACAAGAATGAGTATTGAATAGCTGCATTCTGTGCATAGGCCATGTTATAGGTTGTTGATCTCTGTTGTAATAGGGTTACGTTACCCTAACCCGTTATGTTGCTCGTGTATGATCCTCCTTTCATTTAAAAACCAAGTTATGTCTTAAGCATGAAAGCTGTAGGCCTATAGCTGTCAACTGTTCAAACTGTGATCACCAGTTCAATACATTTGACAAATTCGACTTGGTTTCTATACTTATTTGAACATGTATTTCTTTATTTTTCCCACATTTTTTTTGTTTTTTATAGGATATGTTCATTTCGGTTAATCGGTAACCGTTTTTTTGGGGGTCGAATATTCGAATATTCATTTGCGTTCAAATTCCCATCCCTACTTCGTACCCAAATCTCTAAAAACGGGGGAACAATGAAGCTGATCAAGATTTGCCAACCGATATGACGTCATATTGAAAATGTGGGCTGGCTTTACACCCACAGCACTATCAGAAAGTTGCTATCAGAAACAATGCCTGACGTGTTTTGGACGTAATATGGTCTTTGTTTACATTAGCAAGCATCGCTAACACTCAGAGCTAACCAGTACTGGAGAGAGTATTTGTAAGAAGCAGGATATACAAAGGAACTCACTTTGTAGCAAACCCACGAGAGAGAAAGCATTTGAGCTCCACTGTTTCAGAAATAATCCTTGATGTGGTTTTGAACATATAGCGTTTAATCACCGCAGCATTTAGACAGTATCTGCCGGGTCCCGCATGAGCAGGCATAAGCTCCGCCCCCTCTTTTAAAAATGTTTGTTTTAAAGCTTTATACCCCGAATCAGCACTTTAGTAACAGGTTTGAAATAGAGGGATATGAGGCATGGCTAGAATGGGTGATCTGTTTGGTATGTTGAGCAGAAAACTTCATAGACATGTTTTTTATATATTTGTATATATCTGAGACCTATGCTATTGCCTAAAAATAGCATGATGGTGACCTTTAAGATAAAAGTTTGAAAATTTTTTAAAATACTATATAGAAGTTTCACGATGTTTTATTTTTATAATCACCTTCAGTAGGTGACACTTGATCTTTCTTGAAGAGAAAAAAGAAAATTATGCCATCCCAGAATTCCTTGCAGCAGAAACATTTAGGCACACATCGTTTGTTCACGAAATCAACAAATCTCTTTGTTTCACTTTTGTGAGTTGCTAATATTCAAACCTTGGTAATGAAGAAATACGTTTTTTGTATGAAACCTCATGATGAGAGAACACACGGGGAAGAATCAAGGATGCTCTTATAGTAGTCCATCTTTGGAACATTGACATTTCATCACAGCAAATCCATTTTCAATAAGGTCTGCAGTCGCTTCATAGCCTCGTGTCATTTCAGGTACTGCGGATAGTAAATATTAAATGGAATTGTTGTTATTTAGGGCCTATCTGGTCTTTCAACTAAGCAAAGTGCTTATACACAACATACACATTCATACACTGATGCCAAACTGCTCACCGGGATTTCATTCTAATTCCCATTCAAAGGCGTTGCTGACATTATGAAACTAAAATAAACTGTATCTCAAAGAAGTCTATTTTCCTGTATTCCTGAGAAATTGAAGGGTATTTGTTCATCATCAAATGGAAAGCCATAGCTAATTGGGGCAATTCAGTGTCTTTCCCATGAACACTGGACAAACTGTCGATCTTCCATTAGTGAACAACTTATTCTACCTCTTGAGCCAAAACCACTCTTTTCAGTTGTCTTATGTCCATGAGTACTTCTTCATATCTTCTCATGACTGTGTGATGTCTTTAATTGAGGTCAATGAAAAGTGGTTAGGATCAGACTTTCAATGTTCTACTATTTGACCTCAGCTTGACGCTCTTGCCATAGTGTCTTTTTTTCGACTGTAGTGCGTACCTGTTCCCCGTGCACTCCGCCTCCTCCTCCCTGCTGACCTCCTGCTCCTTCAGCAGCTGTCTGCTCTCCCTCTGACTGCCCTCCACTTTGGCCGTGACGCCCTCCAGCTCCTCGTTCATCTCCTTCTTCTTCCACCTCAGCACAAGGTTACGCTCTTCCACCTCCTTCACATGCTGCTCCATTTCCGAAATCTCAACATTTAGGGTTTCCATCTTCTTCATTGCTGATCTAACATGTTTAAAGGAGGTGATAGAACATTTGAAACAAAGTACAAGTGTAAGTATGAGACAAAGACAAGAGTTATTTTTGCACTGCCATACTGCATATCTAATGAAACACCAGCGTGTGTGCATACATCTTTTACACACACCCTCCAGTACCCCTAAGCTTTGTGAATTTCAAATTACAAATCTCAGCTCGCATGGCAGTTCTACTGCATCACTTGCAAGGCAAATATTAATGTGAAATAAACATAAAAGAGACTGCTGTGCCAGTGGATCCATTCTCTGGTGATGAAGGGGCTTTTGACTGCAGCTGCACTTGAAAACTAAAATTAATGATGTCTGGAGCATATGATTTTTTTTTCATTTTATCAAATGACTTCTCAAATTATTGAGAATAATTTCACTGTCGGTGCACATTTTTTCAGTTTGTCATTTGGAGTTAAGTGTGGCTAGAAAGATATATTACAAAACGAATGCTTCTTGCAGGGTAGTTAATGAAGAAATGTATATTTATTTAGCAGTAGTTTTTTTAGATGATTTGTTTTCTTGTTCCACTAAAGTGACCAATAGGTGCAAACCCACTATAACGGCCCAAAACATTTCCATTAGGGGAATATAATCCTCAAATGTCAACAAGTGCTTTGGTCCCAGGTGTGTGCATCACTTTTTAGTGTCCCCGTTTCCATTGTGTTTTGAGCATTTTGAAGCTTTCTTTATTTGCAGTGATTATTATTATTACTATTACTATTACATGTAATTTGTTAGACGCTTTTGGCGCATTTCCACTGCAGCGGGTAGCCCCGTTTAAGCGTCCTTAATCGCCCTCAAGCGGCCAGGCCAGTTTTTTTGGTGGCCTTTCCATATAGCGTAGCACCGGCTAGCGGGTACTTTTTCCCTCTTTTTCCTGCCCCGTAAAATCGTGGTTCTATCAGGCCAGAGCCAGGGCTGAACTAGTGACGTCAACACTCTCGACTGCTGATTGGTCAGAGAGAATTGTCACAAGATCGCATGCGAGATCATCCCTAGCGTTGGATATATATCTAGAAGCAAGCTTTGCAGCATTTTTCTACACAGCATTTTTGTAAACGGAGGAGCTACAAAAATGGCAACGTCAAAGAAAAGCACACCGTGGTCGACCGAGGAGGTGACGACGTTCCTACATCTCATTGGCCAAAAAAAAGCCGATCGCCCCGCCTACACTGCGTTGCTACCCCAGGTCCTAAACTGTAATGGAAATGCGCCACGGCCTCGGACGGCCTGCGAGGCGCCCGAGGTCTGAGTGAGGACGCTTAGGGACGCTTAAACAGGGCTACCCCGCTGCAGAGGAAATGTGCCTTTAGAGACCGGCTGGTGAACATAGAGGATCATTGAGCAGATAAAAACTGATATTTATCTACAAAAAGCCGAGCTTAAAAGGAGAACATTGGACTATTGGAAGATTCATCAGACGGAAACAAAAACACAGTCACTGAAGTGCCCTCTGTTGGATGTGGAAATTAGTCGACTAACAAGTTTAACAAATCAACTTTAAGCAACACTG
>NW_011366394.1:398490-417283 GCF_000735185.1 Notothenia coriiceps | reverse complement strand
CACACACACACACACACACACACACACACACACACACACACACACACACACACACACACACACACACACACACACACACACACACACACACACCTCTTTGAGCTCTATGATCTCGGTCTTGTCTTCCAGCTCTTTCTGTTCTCTTAATATCTGCATTTTGTGGATTTCCACATCTTCAGTCAGACTCCTTTGCATTAAGTGAGGGCACGCACACACAAAAAAAAGAACGCTTGTTATCTGAAGAATTTTGATTAGCAGCACTGTGTCTCATTAAAAAAAGGACATTAAGTGAGTAGAACTGAGAAGATATAAAGAAGGCAACATGGTTTGAATACCTGACTTCCAGTCGTCTCTCGGAAACCTCCTTCCTCAGATCCTCATGTTTTTCCTGCAGGACATTTGTTCTGCTCTCCAGCTCCTGGAGGACCAGCCAGCAGTACGAATATTAATGTAACATCACATATGAAGAATATCTGGCTTATGATGACAATTTAATTGAGCTCAGGCTACAGGCTTGTTCTCATTTCTTAGCGTCTGATCATAACTCTGAGTCGGTTCCAACAGCCTTTGCGTCGCACGTGGATTTTGTTTTTTATAATGTCAAAATGAAAAATATATTTCTTCTGCTGTTTCCATGGGTAAGTAAATGTTTAGTGCTATAACGTATTTAAGTTTGCTACCTTAGAAGGGGCCCTATTATTCTTAGGAGTTTTCCCTTCCTTGTAGTGTATTATAAAGGTCGTTGTGTTAATGGTCTGCAAAGGCTAAAATTCCTGTGTTATCTCCAGAGGGAGTTTCGTGCCTGAAACGACTCCATTGGACTCCTTTGTTTATTTCCGTAACATAATGTAATCATTATGTAACTTCTAATGAGCTCCAACACATTGTATGTGATAGGCTAAGGGGCGGGACATCTCTAAGCGGTTGACCAATCACAACAGAGCCGGCTAGCTAACCAATCAGAGCAGACTGGGCTCTGGTTTGAGGGGGAAAAGAGGTGCTGCAGCACAGGCAGTATGAGAAAGATAAAGAGCTTTTTGAACATTAAAGCATGGAGACATGTCACTGTAGAGGCACAACATACTGATATGAACCTGGAAATGAGTGCAATTGGGCCCCTTTAACTGTAATCATTTTCTGCACAAGAACGATTTGACCCTTAACATTGTTTAGAAAAATGTTTAAGTGAAGTATGAACATAAACAACTGCAGTTAAACCAGCTGTTACCAATTCAACTTGATAAATAAGATGCACTTTGACGCTAGTTTGTGGTTTTTCTCCAACATCCATCTACTATACTGTCAAACAGCAAACAATTGCATGTAAGGGCCCTGCTGTAATAAAACACATAGCTAATGAATCTAGTTTGACAAGTGTGTGTTTGTGTGTTACAGAGAGAGAGTTAGAGTTAATATCACACTATGCCAATAATGGCATGTTGTTTCAATAACAATGGGAGTCATAAAAAGGCCCCTTACAGTACACTCTGTGACATTTACAGATTGAAATGACTAAACTGTCCTAGTAAAGGCAGCAGCCCCCATTATTCTGTAGAGCAGCAGTTCCCAACCTGTGGGCGAACGCATTGCAAGTGGGCCGCCAAATAATTTGCAAAACATTATGATTTGTGTGGAAACATTTCATTATTATTTTTATTTGTATTCATTTGAACCTCTTTTCCTTT
Source organism: Notothenia coriiceps (assembly GCF_000735185.1). Classification (NCBI taxonomy): domain Eukaryota; kingdom Metazoa; phylum Chordata; class Actinopteri; order Perciformes; family Nototheniidae; genus Notothenia; species Notothenia coriiceps. The sequence continues at coordinate 415,598 of NW_011366394.1, read as the reverse complement.
TTATTTATTGATCCTCCTTAGCAACGGTCATTACAGTCCTTGACAGCGGTCTGTACTACTGGATTAACAACGTGTCACATGTTCTGAATCGACCAATCAGAACTTTATTTAGCCTCCGTATTGTTTACGGTTGAATGTGGGCCGCGAAAAAATGTTAGATTCTTATGTGGGCCCTGAGTTGAAAAAAGGTTAGGAACAGCTGCTGTAGAGTATTGCTTGTATGCATATTATGGTGCTGTGCATGTGAAGTGCAATGCAATGTCCACTTTACATTGCCACTGGATAATTCATGTTGAGCATAAAAAAAGCTGCGACTGCATAAGCGGAGTTTGACATTTGCGCTTGGGGGGACAAACCTTTTTTACTGACGTCAGTACACAGTCCCAACTACTGCGTGGGGTGCTACGGATACAGTAGCAATAAAGCCAGCGCTCACCGCACTGAGTATGACTTTTCCACATACGAACACAACTCGTCCCGTCATGCACGCCTCATGCACGCCTCATGCCCGCCGTACACACACACTCATATGGAAGGGGCGGTCTCTCGACTCTCCCCCCAACAACGGTGCATTACATAACTGTAAAACTTATAACTGTGCACATCTTATACTTATTTGATAACTACTATATCCCTTGGTTACTTGAACATGCTACAATATTATTAACCAGTGTGCTACCTTATTAAAATATTGATAAACGAAATATTTGTATTGGAACAGTTTTCGACGTAGTAATGCTGTAACATATTTCAGCGCCCCCCCCCCCGCAAAATCTGCGCACTACATTTTATTCTCTTTTGTTTTGTCATGTTTTTCTTCACTAGGCTACATTTTATCGTGCTACCCTGTGTTGCAATATGACAATACATGATCATGTTATCCTTGATTCAGCTTAATTTATTTACATTTATTCCTGTTTGTTTGGTCTGTTAAAGGTCACCACTTAGCCACCTTGACTTAAGTGCATCCAGAGGCATGCAAGCTGAATTTGAGCACATTTGGAAGGTTTTGTTATGCAATCTTTAATTTACCAGTTGTAAAAAAGAATCCCTAAAGTATTAAAAATTCTAAAAAAGGCTGCGGAATTTATTCTGCAAGCTTTAAAAAGCTCACGATCAAATAATTTTGCCATTAGCAACAGCATTTTAAAGCAGCTTAATGATTGAACCTTGAGATTATAACCTAAAATGATTTGCTGAGTTTAGGTGCTGGTGATTCAACAGCTTCTGTATATTTTCACGTCCATCCGAGTGTTAGAAATGCTCAAACAGCAATGCATTGTGGTTCACTTCTGATCAACTAAATAATACACCCAATTCAGTATTTATACGCCCTGCAGCCAGAGCAAGGTGGTGTCGAAATCACACCAAACAAGATATTCGGATTCTAGTTTGACACTGGAATGAAAGAATATTCTTACTTTTTACTGTGAAGCTTTTGATATAACATGCAGAGAATTGTGTATATTACAGCTGCAGCATACTCGACATTCATTTATTTATTGATTGATCAGCAACTGTCCTACTTTTAATATATAACGATAGTTGGTACTCAGATATTTTACTAACGTAATAGGAGAAGACTACATTGTAAAAATACTCTGTTACAAGTAAAAGTCATGCATTCAAAATGTTACTTGAGTAAAAGTATAAAACTGGATTATGATTAATGGGCTTTACTCCAATAATACAATATACCATCACAGCTGGTAAAGTTGGAGCTGATTTTAATAACTTATTATCCTGCTGCTGGATGCCTTAACCCATAATTATATATGATTTATATATTGTATTAGCTAATGTTGGAGAAAATACAAGTTGTCTCCACTTTATGGGTTGTTTTAATGCACGGATACTATGTGTGACTCTGCACTGTGTATGACCTTGCAGCTGCCTCTTCTAATGAGGAGGAGGCAGGGCATTTCAGGTTGATGATATTTATGAGAAGACACATACTTGTTGTCTCCTAAATATCTCACTTCTATGAGGCGTGAAGGAAGTATGTGACTCTTTCCAGAAGACGTCGCAGATGTCCCCGACACCTTTCCGACACCTGCGGATGATATTAGCGCCATCTCGATTTACGACTTTGTTGTTATCTCCGTGTTTTGGACTATATAAGCCTGATGTTTTTTCCTGCTCCGTTGAGCAACATACCCCGTGTGTGAGTTAACCCATATCCTTTGTATGTGACTTAACTCTGCTTCTTCTTGCAAGAATAAATTAGTACCTGATTATTGATTCTCAACCTGGTGTCGAGTGATACTTTCCTAACAGCTAATAATCTGAATCTATAAAGTACGGTGGCCGACAAACTAGCTTGTTGCAGCGTTTTGTATTTGCAGTGTTATGTGTTTGCAGCGATTGGTTAATGTTGCGCTTTTAGTAAACCGTGACGTTGGTGAAGATGTAGCGCGTTTGCACCTGTTTGCCACCGTAATAAAGTAACTAGTAACCTAATTTCTAAAAAGAAATGGTGGCAATGTCAAAAGTACAATATTGGCTACTCAAGTAAAGTATACCTCAAAAATATACGCAAGTACAGTACTCAAGTAAATGTACTTTCCACCACTGAATATATCAGTTGCTTTTTGGATGAGTACTAGCCATTAGTACTTCAATTGGTCTTCTTAAACAAAAACAAAAATCACCTCTCCAAGCGGAACAAGGATTAAAGCTTTTATAACTTGAATGCCATCATCTTGCCGGAATGGGAGATTCATCTATGGAATATTTTAGCTCCAAAAGGTCCCACTAGTAATATTGAAGGATTAAGCCTGGATGGAGGCTTAAAGTAAAACTCATATTTATCCTCCCTGTAAGACCAGTGTTGCAGCAGTAATCCACGTCTCTGAGAACACACCTGGATGGTGCAATGATGAACTTACTGCAGGTTCGGGCTGAAACTCAATCTCTTTCTGCAGATACCGCTTCTCTTCCCAGAGACTGCAACGGGGTGAGGTGAAGAGCAGAGGAAGATGAGTTATTAAGTGGAAGGAAAAAAAAAAACATGTTTCAGTTCCTGATTGAACAGAAAGAGGAATGCATGAGAGAAACGACCACATTTATATATTTAAAAACACACTAGTGTGCAGTTTCATGCTAAATTCTTCTTAATTGAAGACAAAAGATTCATAGAAGTCAGAAGGTTCGAAAGTGTTCTATGAAACCTCTTTCTACAAGTACGTTTGCACATCTCGGCCACCGTACATAATGAATAATACAATTGTTTACAAGCTTTCTCATGCTTAAATATTAATAAGGTAGATGCTATTACACCCAACCTAGTCTCACGGCATTTCATGTAATAGTCACGAAAATAAATGTAATCTATTGATTCGTGTTCACCAACACCATTTAAAAAAATGTGTTTCTATTGTATGTTTCGTCTTTTTGTCCGGTTGGCTCTTGGAAGACGTTGTGTGGTTCATAAAAACATGTTCTTACTCAATATCAAGCCACGATTATTGTTTTTATTTTAAATAGAATAATGTCTGACTTTTTTTGCCGTCCGCGAGGAAAATAAATGGGGCCCAGAGCCTCAGAATACTGAAATCTGCATTTTTTCAATCTTTTTTTCCTTCTAAGTTGTTATTATTTGGTGCAGGCACGAAACATACTACCAATATAAATACATTGCTTCTAAAATCGTTCTGTGTCAGAATACTGAAATCTGTATTTTTTTATATTTTTTCCTTTCTAATTTGTTATTATTTACATTGCTTTTAAAATTGTTCTGTGTGACACGAAAAAAAATGGGGAAATTGTGTTGGTGAACACGAATCAATAGATTAATTTCGTGACTATAACACAAAATGCCGTGAGACTGGGTTGCAGTACAGGTGGAGTACATCATTAGCACATTATTAGCCATTGGCACTGAACGTATAATGTAATTCAAAGTAATCTGAAGTTTTTTCAGACTTGGCATTCTTAAGATATGGTTAGCATTATCTTTATGCATTTCAAATGCAGCAACACTTATGTGCAATATGTTCTGCTAATGGTATTATTACTACTAGCTGCTACTCCTAGTGAATCCATCCATTACTGTTACAATAATCTTTACGTAACTATGTGCAATCATATTTTTACTACTGTTAAATACCACACTTCATTCTACAGTGCTACACTTATTTTATAAATACTGCCGCTACTTACTCCCTACTTGAATGTGTACATTTGTTATTTGTAATACTAAGTGCTTGTCTTTTTATATGGTAGTGTTCTATTTTATTTCTCTCTACTGTATCTTTACTTTGCTGTAATAATGTAAGTTTCCCATTGTTGGACGAATAAAGGAATTCTGATTCTGGAAAAAATACTTGTTTAAACCATGTACGAGCACATAAATCAGAAGAAGTTATTTTATGTGTTCTCACTTCCTGTGTGTTACTCTTTCACACAATCATCTGGACTCCTGTTTTTGTCTTTCTATTATAACTTTACCCTGTCTGTATTGCGAAAAAAAAGTACTTGAATGTCAACCCAAATCTCTAGAAGCTCTTAAACCCAAACACAACAGCTGCTGGCATGAATCCCTGACATTATTGAGGGTGTATGAGGGTAATACCAATGTTATTATTTCTCCTTTGATTTGCCTCCATGAAACAAAGCAGAGAAGCCAAGTGCTCTTCAGTTGTTACATCAGAGCCCAAACAATAATTTTCAAGACAGCATGACATCTCCATCAGACGATTTCAGTTTCATGCTGTTTCCCTTCCCCTGTCACTTCTTAGCTTGCTGCTCTGAATTAAGCTTTACAGCAGTCTGCAGTGGCGGCCGGCGTCTATATAAATGCTAATGAAAGGCGGGTCAGTGAGAGACCACAGATCTATTGTCATGTTAATAATACATTTGCCTCAGAGGAAGTTGCAGGGCTAGGTGTGCGGCTGCAGATGAGTGGTGAGGCTTTGAAAATCTGACACATTATTATCTAAAGTGAAATCACATGAAAAGGCAATGATTATTTAGTAGCGGAGATCTCACAGCTCTCTTATAAAACCTACTTACTTATTCCTGAGACACAGAGGAAATGAGACGGTGTCTGAATAAATGAATGAATAAGGAGGAAATGTGTGTTGGTTTTTGTTGCATTTATACAGAAGCTCTCCGGTTTCATTCAAGTCAACAAACATTCCTGTATACTGCCGACCAGGGCATAGGTTTAGTAACGAGCAGTGTCTTCCTGCTCTGCAGTTTACCACAGCTCCGAGCTTTCTAGCCTCTTTCAGCTCCTTGTTTCAGTTGAACAGCCCCTGCAGTGTAAAAGCCTCACAATATTATCAGATTTAGGCGGATACCAGACAGAAGGAGAGTTAGCTATTGGACCTGCATTAGTCAGGTATCCAGACACTCTAAATCAGCACCCCCCAACTTTTTTGCATCACATTTCATGTTGGACAATATTTTCAGGGACTGGCCTTCAAGGTGTGGGACGAAAGTAAGTAGGATGAAATAATAAATGATACGACCGGCCTAAAAACAAAAAAAATGTTCATAAAAATACACCTCACCGTTATGCTGAACTAGCGGGAGCCCTGAGCTTGTGTCTCTGCACCAATCATGTCTAATCTAGGGGTAATGGGAGGCAATGACCCAGAAGTGTGTTCCTTAGAAAAGACTACCCCATCATTTTGGTTTGGTCGCTTTCACTGCTGTCAAACTTGCAATCAGGCAAAATGCAAATTTGTATGTCTTTTATACATAAATGTGTCCCCGGTGTGTCAGGGAACTCAGGCAGCGTTAGAAAATAAAACCCTCTCTCTTTTCCTTCCTACCCAAATCTCTAAAAACGGGGGTACAATGGAGCTGATCCAGATTTGCGGCGGTTTGACGTCATATCGGCGGCGGACCCACAGCACTATCAGAAACGTTGCTATCAGAAACAATGCCCGACTGTTTTGGATGTAATATGGTCGGTGTTTACATTAGCATGCTAACACTCAGAGCTAACCTGTACTGGAGAGCATGCGTGTGAAGAAGCAGGAAATAAACAGGAACTCACCTTGTGGTATAACCGGCAAGAGAGAAAGCCTTTGAGCTCCATACTGTTTCAGAAATAATCCTTGATAATCCATGATATGGCATTTCATCACAGCAGTATCTGCCGGTAGAATCTCCCGCATGAGCAGGCATAAGCTCCGCCCCTGTTTTTTTTATCAATTTAATTTTTTTCAAAGCTTTATACATGAAATCAGCACTTCAAATGAAGAGTTTGGTTACAAAACGCAACAAACGCCACTTTTGAAAAAAATGTGTTCCCGCCGAAATCAGTATTATATTTCGTCGGTATTGAAATGTCAATATTAAATTTTACGCAAAACGCAATATCCGCCTTGTTATTCTGTCCTGTTTTTTCACTTTCTTTCCAAACAGCAACAAACGCCAGTCTCCCTTCTCTACAGAATGCGATACATCTGCTCAACCAATCACAGCGCACCATTCCACACAGCTCAACCTATGACAGAGCACCATTCCACGCAGTGTAAACAGTAATGGCGGCGCCCTGAATGCACCCGGCATCCTACCGGCTTTCGTCATCAAATATATATAATTTATTTTGTACTATATACAAACCATGTATTTCTCCGTGTGATTGTGGTGCACTTTTGCTAAATGTTTAGACAAATTGCTCGTGTTACCGCCCTTACATTCTAAACTCTCATTCAGTGGCGGCTGGTGGAAATTATTTTAGGTGGGGCTATTGTAATGGTGAATAAACCACACGGGGAACATTTTGAGAAATTACCCCTTAAATTAAATTAGCTACACTATTTCATCGTTGCTGTTGTATGATTGGTGTTTAGCTACGGTATTTAGCGTCTACAGCACCTCCGCTTTTAGGGTTGACGTAGACCCAAACGTCGCCCGGAGGTCCCCCGGTGTTTTTGCGGGAGCTGCTGCACTAGCTAACGCTACACGAGCTAACGCTACATTAGCAAAACAAACGCTTATCTCTTTTGCAAATAGTGCGGCGGGCTTCAAACACGTTCCCCTCCACTGGTTTCAACCAAGCATTAAATTTGATGTTTTCCAACCAAATATGGTTGAACTGACACTTCCCCATATTCATTTGTAATTTCTGACTGCCGCAAGCTGAAGCTTGGTTACTAGCTGGGTGTTCTCCAATAAGGGGCCGGGGGAAACAAAGTTAGTGATTACTGGTTCCATGTTGATTTAATTCAATACAAATTGTTGGGGGGAACTGAAAGGCTATTACCGTACTGGTTACTTTGCAGCCCAGACATTTCCCCCAAAACACATTTAGACGCTATCGCAACACAGAAATACCTTTCAAATCCGATCATTTTTAAGACCTTCTAAATCATATTTAAGACCTTTCTTATTTGATACACATTGATATCACGATTATTAAATATGATTATTCATTGACTTTGAAAACATCCATTTATTGAACTTTAAAACAAATAATAATTTGAACAGTATCTTTTTAACTGTTGATTACCCTGAACGTATAATTCAACTGAAAAACCAATACAAAAATAAATGATATATTTAAATAAATATCAAAATAATAAATACCAATNCTACAGACACCTGGGTGTAAATAGCATTGTTAGCTACAGACACCCGGGTGTAAATAGCATTGTTAGCTACGGACACCCGGGTGTAAATAGCATTGTTAGCTACGGACACCTGGGTGTAAATAGCATTGTTAGCTCCAGACACCCGGGTGCAAATAGAATCTGCCTATAAATAATCATAAATGACAAGGAATAAATCTGCATGGTCAAACTATTTACATTTATCCCTGCGGCAGCCGGCAGACACTTTTTTTAGGCAGTTGATTGCAATTTGTATGGAAATATCACATTGGGAAAAAACCTTACAATAGCACATAGTGTACAGCTATACACGTATCACGAAGTGTGCAATATTAATCTTCCTGACAAGTTGATTTATTGGATATTAACTGATGTACAGAGAAAGCTGCATGAATGCTAAAATATGTGACTGGAAAAGTGCTGAATTCCTGAGTATCTGTTTGGCTTAAGATAAAGGACGCTAAGATTTTTAAAGGCATATTTGCATGGCGAGCATCTGCTGGTCATATGCGAATCGCCGGCCATTTGGACAGAAGATAAGAAAGTGAAAAAGAAGAGAAGGAAAGGGGGAAAGATGATGAGAGGACAAGAGAGTTCACCACCAAAACGCTGCCACGAATAATATGCACACTCACTCGTCTAATCCTGTCTATTATTGCCTCCTCTGAGGACGCTCTGTAAATGGTTTCATTTAATATTTCAATTACCGCTGGGCCTTCAACTCTCTGCTTCAGTGTGTGTGCTCTGCACTAAAAATCCCGTTATCATACAGATCATATCTTTGCAATACTGTGAGGGGTTTGTTGGGCTTTGAGGGCTTTCATATTGCAGAAGTAATCCAGGCGACGCACAGATAAGAAAAAGAGATCTGCTTAGATGTAAATTAGGCTGTTGCGTAAATAAGGAGCTTTTAGAATATTAGGGTTCAACTATTTTTAGTGCTCACACTTGCTTCTTCAACTTCCATGCAAATTGCTCCCATTGCTACACATAAACTGATAGTTAAAGAGGATATATCCTGTTCATTTTCAGGTTCATATTTTTATTTTATACCTCTACTGTGACATGTTTACATGTTTTAATGTTCAAGAAGCTCTTTATTGTTCTCATACTGTCTGTGCTGCAGCACCTCTTTTCCCCCTCTGTCTGAAACCAGAGCCCAAACTGCTCTGATTGGTCAGCAGGCCGGCTCTGTTGTGATTGGTCAACTCCTTAGAGATGTCCCGCCCCATCACGTACAATGTGTTGGAGCGCTAGCCAATAGAAGCGCGAGTGTTACATAGAGATGAACTAGGTTACAGAAGTAAACATTTAAAAAAAGCTTTAAATGTTTATACCAACTGCTCTTTAATATTTAATACATTTAGAAACTTTGTACCTACAATTTTTTGTGCAGCACGCTTTTATGATATTCTCACAGGCCTGTTGAAATTGACTTGAGAATCCAAGAAGTCAAAATTGCTCTATAAGTCTTTAACGAGGGCTTCGGGTGTCAGAAGCCCAACTGTTTGGGAACCACTCGTGCATGTTATCGTGTTGCTTAGCAATGTTCCAGTAACCTCCCTTTGGCCCTTTTCAAAGTCGGGTTTGTGTACAGAAAAGAGAGAGATACTCAGGTCCATTTGTTATTTTCCGTTTCTGTGGGTGTGTTTGACCCTTTGGTCGCACTGATATCCTCGTTGAGTGAGTAAGGGGAAGGAAAAGATAAACCTGCAGCAGAAAAGAAGGGAAAAAAAAGGTTATGATGAGAGGAGAGACTCATGGGAGTTGAAGGAAAGGATGAGAGGAAAGGAACAGAGAAAGATCCAGCAGGACTAGTGTGGAAAAAACGTATCAGTGTGAGAGCTCAGACAAGTAAACACATTCATCCACATACAACTAAAAAAACCCTGGCATGTGAATCAAGCTCTGTGTACTTGAGTTTGTCCTAAATCTTTCAAAAATGTGGCTACCAAAAGAGAAACAACATTAAGGTAATGGTAAATATTTTTTAAATGTCGGGCTAAAGTAGGCGTTGCTACGGGATTCAGCCGTGGTGTACTCTCCATTAGGCAACTGGTTCCACTGCTCCTCTTCAGCCAGCTACACACACACACACACACACACACACACACACACACACACACACACACACACACACACACACACACACACTTGCAAGTTGAGTCTCTTTCACCTTCACCTCCCTTTAAAGTCAATGCAAGCATCCTCCTGCTTCTCTTTTCCACCACACTGGTTTCACTTCTGTGTTTTGTCAAGTCAAATATAATTTTTTACCTGACATTCGGTTTCAATGTCGTACCGAAAATGAAACTTGCAGCATGAGCGGTTGCAGTAATAGCGTGTGTACGTGTGTGCATACACACACACACAGTGCTCACCATCTGAGGCGGTGCTGTGTCTTGTACTCTCTGTCCTCAGCAGCTTTCAGTTCATTGCATGCCTGCAGGAGGTGTTGCCTCAGTTCATTGACCTCACTTTCAGGCTGCTCAGAGGTGCTCTGCTCCTCGGCTCTCTCCAGCCCGGCCTGCAGCCTCTGAAGCTCCGCACGGCATCGCTTTGCCTCTCCCAAAACGTGGAGCTCGGAATCCTGGGAACTATTAGATTAAACAGATTATTTAAGTAGTAAACAAGTACCATGTGGAACGTTTCTTCTAATGTGTTTTGGGACGTTGCCTCTGTCGGCCACCGTAACAAAACACTGGTACAGTAAAGCAGATTAAATCAATGTTACGTCTTTATTTTATACATGAACAATTAAGTCTCAAAACATATTTCTTCACACTGGCATATCCACCCTGATCACATCACACATCCTCTGCTTTTCTGTTTTTATTGATTGACTGATTGATTGATTGATTATATTGTCGTGTTTTTTTGGACTTTTGTTTTGTGTGCGGCGACCTTGAGAGCCTTGAAAGGCGCCTTTATAAATAAAATGTATGTTGATTATCATTATTATTATTACATGAGAACAAGACCCTGTAATTCATGATACTTGAGGAAACTAACCAACCATTATAAATGAATCCATTAACACATTAGTTTCATGGCAAATCATAAAACAACACAACTACTTGTTAACACTTGTCTGAATCCAATTTCTCAGAATAGCTTTGTTACTAAATGCATGTAGACATACATTTAGATTGGTTTCTTATTTTCCCAAGAAATCACACAGAGATTTGTTGTTTCCACAATAAATTGGGGTCTCAAATGTTAATTTAACTTCGTCTTTATGTTCCTTTGTGGCGACTCTGAGAATCAGTGTTTCATTAGGGATTTGATTAAGCTTAAGAAAGAAGTGTGTTTTGGAGTATTTCCCTACTACATAAAGTCGTGGTATAATATTACAAGGGGGCATTATTATATATTCTTTTGATAAGGAAATGACAGATGATAAATTATTGTACGCTAATGCAAAGCCACATTCCTTCCATCGACTTAACAAGCACTGCCTATTAGCCTTTTTACCCTTGGTTGTGAATAAATGTGAATTTATCAGTTATGTGATCAGCCATGAGAGGCAGATAATTATCTGTTATCTGCTGAACAAAATCCATATCATGCATTCATAGCGATACTGCCTCAGGTCGTATAACCTTGCGTTCCACTTTTTGCTCAAATAAGGATTTCTGGCTAGACTATACCTTGAGTGAAAGGTGACCCCAATCACAATGTCCCTTCAGAAGCCAGCGTCTTGTCACAGATACTATTCCCACTCTTTATTAACAGTAAAAAAACAACTGATAGGGATTTAAGACTTCTTCAAGGACACTTCAGAGGGAAAGATTCTGGCTCTCAGAAGATTTAAACCGTCTTTTTGCTGTATTTTCAGCAGCTTTGAAGTCATAATGCGCCTCCGAAATATAACACACAAATCAGCAACTTCTTCCAAAATGTAACACACAAAATTCACTCAAGCACAAAATGTACCTCTTGAGAGTTTCACAGAGTAGCCTGTAGCTGGATTTCAGTTTGGCGGCTTTGTTCTGGCTGATTTTGCCCATTGACAAGAACTGTGGAGCAAGAAAACAGAAATATTAAAAATCCAGGACATGAAAAAAAAACAGTTTGTAAAGAGGAATTTGAGGAAAATTGATTATTTAAGGTTGATTGTAAAGATTGTTGGATTTTTGCTGATATCTGATTTGACGAAATGTTCCAACTTTTTGTGTTGTTCTTTATGTGTACAGTATGAGTATTGTTTACAGAATGTTTCTCAAATTAAATAATATATTAACCGAATGACTTATTTAAAAATAGTTCATTACAGTATGTGGCTGTAAAATCCTTAAAATTGTAAAAAGAAGCCACAACTAAATAATAAGCTCAATCTTTCCTGCACATTTCACCTAAATACACTAAATATAAGCATCTTCAGTCCTTAGCGAAAAAAATAGAACCCACCTTAAAGTCTAATAAATGCTTAATCAATGGTTTGGATCACACGCGCAAAGCACCAATATATCAACCAATGTTATGCATGCAAAACTGATGTCAGTATTTCATTTAAGAGCCTTTATAAGTGGATACCAAACATGTTTCAATATTCAACCCAGTCTCACGGCATTTCGTGTTATCGTTACGAAATTAATCTATTGATTCGTGTTCACCAACACGATTTCCCCATTTTTTTCGTGTCACACAGAACAATTTTAGAAGCAATGTATTTATATTGGTATCTTTCGTGCCTGCACCAAATAATAACAAATTAGAAGGAACTCAGACATTATACTATTTAAAATAAAAGGGTTAGGGTTAGGGTAAGATATTGAGTAAGAAAATGTTTTTATGAACCACATAGCTTCCAGTCTTCCAAGACCCCAGCGGACAAAAAGACGTGGTGCAGGCACGAAACATACTACCAATAGAAATACATTGCTTTTAAACTGCGAAAATCGTGTTGGTGAACACGAATCAATAGATTAAATTAATTTCGTGACTATAACACGAAATTCCGTGAGACTGGGTTGCAATATTATCATGCATCCCTTATCGATTGCAGCTTTTAAGCGTGTAGCAAAGAATTCCAAACTCCTATCAGCATACGATTGGTGGCTATGTTTTTCAAACCTCCCCCAGTGTCAATCATCCACAGCTGAACAGTGGAGCTGCAGCCAAATATTACAGCAGTCCTAAACTGTTTGGCTGCATTCAGCTAAAAGTTGGCAACAAGTCCTCCTGCATGCGTCTGCCAGCTCATGTTGCACCATTTCAAAGTCTTTGATCTGACCTAGGGCTGCCTTTATAACAGCTATCACATTAATAGAAACACTATATCACAATTTGTGGAAATGCCTTGGCTTTCTTTCACACGGAATATTCAATAGGACCATATTGCTTTGAACCAGAAGTGTGCAGGCACTTTTATAATATTGTTTAGGGACAAAATTAAGTTCCAGAAGTTGGAAACTAAATCACCAGAGAGCCTTAAAGAGTTTAAAACATCATAAAAGTCAGAACTTTTTTGAAAAGAGTTGCTTTATTTCTGCTGTAATATGCTCAAACTTTACGGTTACTGTTGGAAGAAAAAGATCTTTAATATCTGCCTGGACTCAAAGTGTGGTCGACTGCCGCAAAGCCCAACTCCCCGATGTCTGCCAGAGGATTTGAATAAAGTCAGGCTGAATAAACCTTAATCCAGATATCACAGCATCAGAACACCATATCCCCGTCAGCATGAAAAACCAACCCCTAACCATCTGCAATCTCAAAAGGAGAGGAGAAATCATTGAGAATGGCCCATATATAAGGATAACTTATGTAGATTACGGGCACCATTAACCCTGGATGAGTTTAAGAAGTCGATAAAAAAAGATACACAGCTGTGAAACCTTGGCATAAACACGGCACGGAGAAGGATATCAGGTCAACAAAAAAGGGAAAATGATCACTAAGAGTCGTTGTTAAATGACTCTCTGTGGCAACGTGGCTCTGTGTGTGTAAACAGTGATAGAAACAGAGGGGCCGGTGTTGTTCCCTCTTATCTCCGTAGCCAGGTTGGCAGAGCGGGGCGTAATGAGGGATAGCCTTGTCTCAGCTGCAGGACTGAGGATATCTCAGGTCGGACTGTGTAGCAGGTAATCAAACGGCAATGAACACACAAAAACACACACGGGAGCCGATATCTCAGCCCGACTTCAAACATTGGGGGATAGCCGATTATGTGTTTAGATTCATTCCATTATATTGTTTATCTGGCTGCTGTCGAATGTGCTCGCAAACCTCTGGACCACGTTCCAAGGGCTGAAAGGAAAGAGATATGAATGTTGTGGATCATGTAGATTAGGGCTCCCGTTAATATGATGTATTCAGATGTTTTTTTCCGTCAGTTTGCATTAGCAGCCACCCAAGGTCACGCTAATACAACACCTGAGAAGCTGTACACAATCTGTGTTTCAGACATTTTTAGTATGGTTAAATCTCCCACTCTTGTATTTTGAATTGATCTCTTTAAAAGGCGACTTATTTTACACATTTTCAGGTAAATGTTTGTATTTTCTGCCTCGACCGTGACATGTTCCCATGCTTTAATGTTCAAAAAGCATCTCTTTTCACCCTCTGTCTGAAACCAGAGCCCAGTTTGCTCTGATTGGTTAGCTGGCTGGGTCTGTTGTGATTGGTCAACCGCTTAGAGATGTGTCGGGAAAGCCTCGCCCCTTAGCCTATCACGTATCAATGTGTTGAAGCGCTAGCTACTAGAAGCCTAAATGTTACATAGTGATGTCACTATTTTACAGCAGTAAAGGAAGGAGTCCAATGGAGATGTTTCAGGCAGGGGGGAAACTCCCTATTGAGGGAACTTTGGGATTGTAGCCTTTGCAGACCATTTACATGCACACAAACCTATATAAACAACTACAAGAAAGGGAAAATCCCCCCAAAAAACATAAAAGGGTTGCTCAGTATATTATGAGAAAATGCTAAAAGATTTCACTGTTCTGACATCTTTCAAAAATAACTTAAATATGGATATCAGCCTAGCAACAGACATGCTAGCCATACACTGGGCATTTATCTGAGAGAAGCAGCCTGAAGCGCTTTCAGCCAGCCTTTCCAATTCCGCTGCCAAGACTTATCTTCAGCAGTATGGGGTATTGGAAGCTTTTATGGGGAGGCTGCATACGGCTCACATGTGGCACAGCATCTTTCGAAGTGAGATAGAGACAATCACTGGAAGATATTTATGCCGCCACATACACATACCTGTCCGTCTATTCCCACAGGCATGTGATGTGTACTGCAGTGCAGAGAAGCAATAAACCGTTGCAGTAATGTGGGTGCTGCAGGTTTGTGAAGTGTATAACAAAAAAGGAACCTGCAGGCTTTAATAGTCTGCACCCCCAGGGAGGGAAATAATGACCGCAGGGCACACCACTGTGTAATGGAGAGAGCCACCATCGCTCTCTGTGTGTATCTTCTACCTTCATGTCCTTATATCGACTCTTTGAACTGGAGCTGGGCCTGCAGCTTGATTTAATCACTTTGTTGCTGGAAGTTTTGTGCTGTAATATTTTCCCTTCTGCACCGTTACTCCATCGAGGCTGAGAGCCATTTCTGTAGAGGGAATCAATTACCCGAAACGGTGTCACTTCTCCAGAAATACGACGACATGTGCATGAAACCTGAATGAACCAAGAAAGATAAATTCCAATTACATGATCTGTGTTTGTGAATCATGTTATGTACCACCGGCACACTAGCCAAGTCCCAAATACCAAATAGAGAATAAGTTAGATAATAAAAGAGACGTTTTTTTTAGGGCTGTCAATTTTTTTTAACGCCACTAATTATTTTAACGTGCGATTAACGCATGTGTATTTGTCCTCGGCCCGCCCCGTAGTTTCAGAGCCCAAAGGCTTGACGTTGTTGTTGTTGTTGTTAGTTGGATGGTGGGAGATTCTAGCGAGAGATATGGATTAAAAGAAAAGTGTTTTAAACAGCCCTTTTTACGCCTGGACAACAACAGCAATAGCTAAATGGGGGGCTACAGTTTAACATTGTGGAGGACGAGGGGCTGTTAATTAGATACATCAGATACAAATGAATGCGTTAATGTGTGATTGATTTTGTATTATTTGACTTTAACTTTAACTATATATTTATTTGTTGTTCCTTTCTTTTCTTTTCTCTTCACTATATCTGTAAAGTGTCTTTGAGCACCTGTTAAAGCGCTAACAAATTAAATATATTATTATTATTATAATTCGGATCGCATCCGACGTGTCGACAGCACATCACAGCGCATTATTTTGACCCACAGTGGGAACTTCAGTCTCATGCTTTGACTGTTATGACAGAGGAGCGGCATTTCACCGACAACTGTAAACAGGCTTGTGTGTTTGAGCAACTGGCTCAGTGCAAAGAAGTAGACAGGGTTGGGAGAGAGTGTAAGAGAAAGACGTCGTGGGAGTCGGTGGGATGAAGGGGGCCGGGGACCCACATCTGTCTTGTAGTTAATAGGACCGATTAAATGACTTATGTGGTTGGTGTAGAGGACAGAAAAAAAAGTGGGTTGAGTTAATCCTGATTAAGAAAGACGACCGCAAAGTAACAACAAAAGACAAGCGTTAAGCTTATGACATCAAAGTTTTTGGCGCCATGGAAGAAGTGGTAGACATCGATAAAAATTCTTACGCGTGCGATGCAAGCAACAGCGCAAGCGCGCCGCAGGGGACCCGTCCGACAAACACAGGAAGAGGCCCCTCGCCTCGGGCGGGAAAGTCTTTGTCTCGCCTCCCTCTTTACACTTAGCGTTTCCCGTCATCTGTGACTTTGTACGTGTAACCTATTATTGTATCCGCAAAATCAAATAAATTATTTCTCGTGATACAGTTACACTTTGCACTGGGAATCTATCTAATGAAGTCAACGTTAAACCACGATATATATATAAATTAAAAAAATTTATAATTTTTTTTTTCATTTATTTTTTTTTTTGTGGACTTAAAGTCCGTCCCGCGCCCCGAGACAACCGTCCGCGGTCGCGGGCGGTTCTGTTACCATCCCCTTTGTGACCTGATAGACAAAAGGACAAATCAAACGCGGAAGGAAAGATAAAACGGAATCAAAAAGAGGCCTCTAAAATGGTTCCAGACGACTGTCTTAATAATCACTGTAATTCCGGATGTCATATCTCTCGGTTAATTTTGTTACCTAAAAACGTAATAAAATATTCGGTAAATGAACACTTGGTTTGTACATGGAATGAACCTCCCCTTTTTGAATCCCGACAGTCGGCTAATTTTAATCAATTAGCGCTAATTATCCCGTTTATTAGCGTGTAAAAATAAACAAGATTTACAGGAATCTCCTTATAAAAGGATCAAAAATGTATGAGAAGAGTTGTATACTCACCTGGTTTATACGAAATACGTTTACCAAACAAATAATAAGGTAACCTTGCACTGTTTATAAGAGGACCTGTAGAAGAGTTGTTTTGTTGGACCTGGAGAGAGAGAGAGAGAGAAGAGAGAGAGAGAGAGAGAGAAGAGAGAGAGGAGAGAGAGAGAGAGAGAGAGAGAGAGAGAGAGAGAG
>NW_011366394.1:361322-398445 GCF_000735185.1 Notothenia coriiceps | reverse complement strand
GGTTTCAGGGAAAGTTTCGCTATGTCCCGGGGACGCCTGGTCTCTGGTGAGGGTGTTCGAGTTGACCCAAGATCTAGAAGCTGTACTTGGCCTGAAAGCGAAAAACCGAACGACGTAGTGACTGAGAAGAGTCTCGGCGTTTCTCAGTTATACAGGTGTACTAGATTCTCAAGATAGCAAAGCCATCCCTTATACGAGTTCTCAGTGAAGCCTCAACACAAGCTCGACGATCAAGCTAAAGGCCACCGTTCTGTCATCCAGGGCCTTTAGAGTGGCTGCTGGTGCATCGGACTACATTGAGAGGAATCTTGTTGAATGTTAACTCATCTCCGTTCTCCGGGACCCAGCTTGTTGAATGCCTTTGTTTGCTCGATGCATGCGCAAGGACTGGGGCGCAGTTCTGTTACAACAGCAGGCACGAAAAGCTGCGAGTCATTTGGCGCTATGGTCACGACCTTGACCGGACTGAAGGAATTATCTTTGCCAGCGGAAATTGAGTTCTTGCGCTAAAGTGCGGCAGTGTGTGAGAAGTTTAGGATTACCTGTTTTTATGTCCTCACTTTCATCTAACCTGCAATCACTTATATTTATGAGCGGCAATCCGAGTGTCGGGTCACGGTTGGGTGGGGGAGTGTCGACTCCGCTTGTAACATTAGTAAGCCTGGAGATGAACATTTGATGCGGGCTACACTGTCCCGTTCCTCTTGATTTGACCACTAATGTCACCGTGGACAGAAGAGTTGTCGCAAGATGTGGTGAGTGCACCTGGGAAGGAGGTTCATAATTGCTCAGAGAAAAGAGTTGCTGGGGGTAGCTGCCCTTCTGCCCTCCTCCTTGATGTTATCCACAGCCGTGCCACACCTCTACAGGAATAGGTCCACAATGGTTGGTTCAAGGCCAAAGGGAAGACCAAACGATTGGGACGTCGTAGGCTAAAAGAAAGTTAGTGATTAAACTTTCAGATGATATGAGGAGGTCAGTCAAGGGACCGCGCTGTAACTTCTCACGAGTGAACTTCTACACTTTGAAGATGGAATCCTTATACGGCGGACACCAGAGGAAAAACGCTTGTACTACCTTGAAATCAGTTTTTTGTCTTGAGCACCTTCATGATAACTGGGACATGTAGCACAGAGAGATCATTCAGCTAGCAGAGAAAGGTGTTTACTGGCTCATATGAAAGATTCATAAGGATTTGTGACAAAGAAATGCTGTTGCATTAAACGGAGAAAACCAACGGTCATGTGCGTGCACCAATGGCAGCCATGAAGTTACTCACCCCTGAACTGTCTGCAATTGGACTACTTGCACCCTTGAGTAAAGTTATAGAGGCTGATGATATATCTTGGTGGTAGTCGACCACTTCCAAGGTTCGCACAGGCCTTTGAAACCAAAATAAATCCGGCGGACAGCAGCGGCGGATTATAATGGTCTTTTACCCGTTTTGGGTTCCCAACACTGACCTATGATAAAAGGAAGGAATTCGGAATGATCTCTTTCGACACTCGGGGCGCTAGCTGGAGTTAGGTCACTCTCGAACATCGCTCTTACACACAAGTAATCCGTCTGAGCGTTCAACGAACTCTGTTACGATGCTGCGAACGCTGACAGACAAAGAAAGAGACGTGGAAGAACTCTTCCAAGGTATACCGCGTATATGCACACGCGACGAATGACAGTTATTCGCCTCACTTTTCTGCTCTTATGGTCGTCAACCTCGTCTCCCGTGGGCTTCCTATTCGGCCTGTCAGAGGGACACGATCCCAGTACCACAAAGGTATGCTGAGAATGGCGCGATCGCGCCCCTGGATGGACGAGATATGGCATTGCTATGGTAACAGTCTGGCGGTCTAGTGCAAAGGGCATGTCGCTATTATGATCGAAGCGCGGGAGGGGAGTGGTTCTGAGCAAGGGATAGGTGCTTAGTCAGGACTAGTGGCGCGGAGGGCCTGGTAAGTTGCCTTGCCTAGGTGGCGAGAAGAGGAACAATATATGATGTAAAGGACAGGTTTTCAGATAACCAGTATATGTCGTCCATCCAGAAGTGATTGCAAAGGGAAAAATCAGAACCCTGCCAGAAAACCTGCTTTCGTGCTGTCAATGCGTTGCAGTGGAAATTCCCACCAGTTAGTCAACCACCCCCAACGCCACCCAGGCAAGGAAGCATCCAAAGAAAGGGATGTGACGGGACAAATGCTGGAACATCTGTTCAGAGATGGTCAACAGGAGGTATGGTTTGCGCGGTACCAGCAAATCGGCTAGCCTATCCATAACAGGTACTCCAGACCAATTATGTTAAGAAGAGAGCAGCGACCAGTGTTGGAACACAAGCATTCTGAGGAGGATGTTGGAAGACTACAGGACTCTGTGTAGAGGACAGTTAGAGTGTTTCCAACTTTACATGACAATGGCATTGCGCAACGGGAAACTTGGAGGACAGGCTAGAGGTCTTTGTGAAGAAGGTTATCTAGACAGGGGTGACTCTGCAATGAGGGATGGAACCGGGAACTCTCTCAGGTGCACTGACTTAGAGGGGACAATGAGCAGGCAACCCCCAATGTACCTCAGAACGAGGATGAGCGAGAAGAGTTCGCGCGTCAGTGCATGTGCGAGGAACGGTTAAAGACCTGAACCTTGTCACCTGTTCCCATGAGACGGTTACGCTCGGGAGAGACGACCGGTCAAAAATCCTCCACTATCATCTCTTGGCCTCCACACATTACCAGTCGTGTGGGTGATGGAGTTAGCGCTCCCACCTTCTGTATATCACAAACTGCCCACCATCCATTCCACTAATCCACCTCATTCCATATCCCCATTCACCAATTTACATGTCCCATACAAGGTTAGATTGAAGGTCACAAGCACAGTGTTAGTCCTAAAGGTCATACATTTGAGGTGTGATAGTTTGGACAACTTGTAAATCTTTGTGTTTTATGAAGATGTTAAAGTTATCTGAATAGGACAATATGTGAATATTCAGTAAGTGTCGGGAGGCCACTTTTGTTGTCGGGGGAGCGTGTGGCAACCCTGGGATGTGTGACCACATTAATATAATTATTATTATTATTTAGAGTTAGAACATGCATTTATTTTGTACATCTGTTATTTTCATGTCATTAACGGGGTTGATAGATGCAGTGAGTGGTGAGGCGGAACGTTTGTGTTTGATTCAATGGTTCCGGGGTACCGATTAAAGCGACGGACGTTCCCGGGGTTTCCTCAGAAGTAATCTGGAAGGAAACCGAACACAACGTGTCCTCATTACTTCTGTTTCACCTGCACCATACAGGTTGGTAAACTGTGCATAAATCACAATGAATCCCCCCATAAGGTTTGCAAAGATAATATGTAATGGCCCGCTAACAGTTGAAGACTTTGTAGCGCTGTTTACATGTGTAAAACTGTTATATAGTGTGTGTGTATTAGCCTAGCTTCCCCGGTACGGCGCCATTTTGGGGGACAACGTGATCTGACGCAGTAAGGAAACAAGTTTGTCAGTATATCTGAAGGCTCCCACACACTGAGTATTTACATGCATGTATAGTGATTGTGAGTTTGTAATAAATATGTACTTTGTAAGGGTTATAAGTTAGTTACTGTTGATAAAAGAGTAAGGTTGTTTGTTACACTTAAATATGTTTTAGTAATGCGTTTTAGTGACCTGCCATTAATGGCAGAAGGTAAATAGTCAACATGACAGGTTAGAGGGGTCATGAAATACTACTTTTAAGTGAAAGTAAAAAGAAGAGTAGTATTAAATACAGGTTAATACTGTATACAAATGTATTTAAGGTACAACAAGTGTTATTGAATGTGAAATTCAATTCGAAATATGTGTTTATCACATAAAAGAATAACATACAGACAGAGTGAAGGTATGTGAATGGTTATCAAGGAATGTAAGTCGAAACTGAAATGTATAAGATAAGTAATATGTTTATATGATTTTGTGTAATAAAACAACCGCAGAAGTAATCTGGAAGGAAACCGAACACAACGTGTCCTCATTACTTCTGTTTCACCTGCACCATACAGGTATCATCACTGTTACTGTGGTCCTCATATTGGGGACCCGTAACACTTTCATATCAGAGATCAGATGAGGTGGTGCTGCCTCCAGCAATAGAGGATGAGGCAGAGAGAAGCAGCAGCAGCACAGGGTTGCAGCAGGTATGTTATATGCTGTAGTCAGGTGATTTAAATGTATCAATGAAAGGAAGAAGTGTAGGCTACATGATAAGAAGGGAATACAGTTTGAATTAAAGTAATAAAGTACAGTGTAACACTGTACTTTATTACTTTTTAATGTACAAATACTTTGTTACTGTACGATATCAATAACAATAATCCACAGCTCCTCTCTCTCCTCTCTCTGCTGCAGAGGATAAAAAAAATTCGGGTGCCCCGAAAAAATGTTTCGGGGTACACGAGCAGCACCCTGCCAAGGCAGTAAACCTAGGGGAAACACTGGATAGTGCTTTTGGTTTGCCTTGTAACCATTGGTAGCTATTACCAGTTACCAACGAGTATCAATGTAAGTTAATAACCACAGTAGCAAAAATGGTGGAAGGTAAAACGATTGATTCAAAAGTTGAAAAGTTGTCCATTTCCACTTTAATTATGTTTTTTTCAACATGACTCCAAATAAGGAAACATCCTGTTTATGTTACTTGGCAAAGAACCAGAACTAATAATTGTTTACTTGGCAGAATACTTCATTTATTTTAATAGCTTGTTTTGCTTCTAAAAGATACTCTATGAAATAGCCTGAGGTATGAATAATGTCTGTGGGATAGTACGAGTGCAATTTAAATTAAAACAAATTTGAAAAAGAAAACACCAAAAATGACCACATAACCACATCCTCATTACAGAGGGAACACAGGGGGATTGTTTATTCATAAAGACTTCATTATCTTTTACAGCAATAGTGACATAATTGCAATCTAATAAATGTATCATTGGGTAAGCTTTCACCACCACAAATACGAACCGTTGATTTTGAGACGAGGGAACAGGAAGTGGTCAAATGCTAAAAGTCTAATCAAAAGTTTTTTGACGTAGAGTAAAAGTACCCAGATGGGTGGCTCTCATGTATCGTAAAACATCTTTGAATCCATTTTTGTAAAACAACCATTCGATAATCCAGTTTCTGAATGTTTATCTCCCTTTGGAGGATTCAGATGACAAAATAATTGTTATGGGAAATGAAGGATGTCCTGAAAAAGTATTTTAAAAAAGAATTGATGAAACCCCTTGGGATCATCTCGTTTTTGAGAGTGAAAAATGTCTGTCTTTGTGCTACCAAAATGTCCCTTTATAAAAAACAGACAAACACACAAAGCGTAATGCAAGATATTCATTAGACAGCACAGAATGAAAAACAGCAGTTTCCATTTATGAGTCCCGCAGTGACAGACTATTTCTTTTCTTTTTTCTTGTCTGTTTTGCATTTATTTCCGTGGCATGTTGCAGATGTACCTGGTTTCGAAATTGCTTTTTCATTACCATATTGTGTTCATGCTTGAGAAGATAGGCTGTCTAAATTCAGTCCAAACTTTCCTTTCAAAACACAGAAAATTGTAACAAGAACAATGACAATGTTTCAACAGAAACAATACAAAAGGAAACCAACATAGAAAACAATTTGAGGTACAATGTGTTCGTTTTGTATTTCCATCAGAATAAATCTTATTTAAATTAATGTGGCTTTACTCGTTTGAAAGTAGATTTATTCCGAGTTAATTGTGCCATCTGCAGCTGTATACGCAGGAAATACTAAATAAATAGAACCACCACAGAGTACTGGCAGGTGCTCAATATTGATGATTGGAATTCAGGGATACCTTTTCTAAAGACTCAGTTGAGACATCCTGAGAAAGCCTTTTGAATACTCGCCGATAAAGTTGTTGTTTTCTACGGACACATACTAACTGTGACCAGATTGGAGTCCACGCAAAAGGTTGTAAGCAAATATAGTTTATAAAAATGGGTTAGGGTTAGGGTTAGGGGTTAGGGTTAGGGTTAGTCCTAACCCAAAAAAACAACAATTAAACGTGTAAATCAGCCATATAAGAAGTTAAAGCAGAAGAAAGGAAGATACAGAGTGAGCTCTACGGACAGTATCTATAGCTGTAAAATACAACGTTTAAAAGCCATAAACTCATTTGTTTGTTTTTGTGTTTAAATTGACTTTCTCAATCATATGCACTGACTTCCTAACAGTTTGGTTAATGATGTTTTACTCAGTGCTGTGAGCAATTCAAACAGATGCAGACTTCTTAATCATCTTTTAAGAACATTTGTCAAATTCTGTCTCTCTTAAAATGCCGGAAACTCATTTTCTGCTGCTCTCTCTTGACTAAGGGGCTGTTCTGTACCTGAACACTCACCTTCGCTCGCTTAAAGCAATCTATCATGGAGAATCCTCACTGGCTGCAATCGCCTTGAGAAACCGTTTATCTGTTTCCTATAGTTAACTGTAGTCATAATTATCCATGTGCAGAACTTTGCACTAGTATAACTTTATTTATAAATCCATCCTTGGACTGCTGCCCACTCATGTATCCACCTACATGTCACGTAAACAGCGCTGCCTCTGTTCCTTGAGCTCCATCACTCTCTGCATCCCCTCAGTCTGTCCGTACAGAATTTGGTGGGAAGGCTTTCTCCCACTCTGCCCCCTCGAACAGAAACACACTACAGCAGTAATGAAGCTCCCCACTTTGATTCCCCTCGGGGATTTAAACTACTTTAGGAAGCGTCTGTGGGGGTGTGCTCTTGTACAAAGTTTTAAACTATCACTCTTGCACTTGTGCTCTACTTAGTCTGTGTTTGCATGTCCTCTCGGTACCTCTGTGCTGTATCGCCAATGTGTCTTGACCAGGTCTTTATTGAGCATGATGTCATGAGATTACCTGAGCAGCACCTTGGGGACCCATTGGAGAAACTATGCAACACAGTACCCACTTTAAAATACAGATTTGGTTTTGCAGGAATCGAAAAGCGATGCACGTAAGAAAGTTTGGACAGCAGGAAGTGAGGTTTAACACCTGACCTAGAGAACACAATCAAATGATGTTCTTAGAGTAAACCCCATCTAATCACAAGACCCCAACCAGGTGGCCTACAGCTGAACAAAACCTAATTTAGGGTGCTCTACCTTTACAAAATTCCACTTACCAAATGGAGGATTAGAACCAAATAAACTTGCAATCAACCCTCAGCAATGCCAACACAGTTAGATTAACCCATCCTTATAAAGGAAGCAGTAGGCAGCCATTATATACACAGCAGCCAGTGTTGGGGTCTGGTCCCTTGCTGAGAAGCACCTTAGCAGATGCTAGGAGGTGAAGTGGAACCTCTTAAACAACTCCTAAACTACCAATCCACACTCCGTACTTGATGGCAACCCTCCTTCCAAAGCCGGTATAAACTGAGTGATTGCCGCCCAAAAATGCGAATAAACAGGTGATAACATAAGAGCTAAACCAAAATATAAAAACCAAAGGTTCCTCTGAATAAAACGCAACTAGCTAACTAACCGAGTCGTCCCGAGAAGCACAACACAACGAGGAAAATACCAACAAAAGAACCAAACAAAGTCGGGGCTCTGTCGCTTATTGCCTATAAGCTAGCAGGCAAAGCTATAACAACTTGCAGTAACTTACAAAGCTGCAACAGAAAAACAAGTTGTAACCGAAACAACTTTATTGCTGATGCTGGCTAACCATGGATTTGACATTATCTGTTCCCACCTGAACCTAATTGGGTTAGCACATTTCATAAATGCTTTGGAATCTGAGCTTCAAAAATATGTGCTTATGACATCCAAACAACTAAGTGTGAAAACTCATCACCCTAACATCAGTTGTGTGGATAGTTCCTCAGTACTGAGTCATTTCTCTCTTCAGGGAAATGAACAGATTTCAGAGGAAGGCAGGACCTGCACTGCCTGCAGCCAAACACCTCTCTACTTCCCTCTCGTTTTTTTCTCTTTTCCCCCGCTCACAGAATCTGTCTCCATCTCTGTGGTTTTTCACAATGCTGCTGATATAGGGTTTTGCATTACGCAATATAAATGCCCCTCCCTCCTTGCCTCCCTCTCTCTCTCCCTGCCTCTCTCTCTCTCTCCCTCCCTCCCTCACTCGTCCTGATATTAATGACACAGCTATCTGAGGCAGCGGCAGTCCCCCTGCGCTCTCCCTCCTGCAGGCAGTGCTCATACACACACTCACTCTTAAACCAATAGGATCCTGGGCATACATTCCCACACTTCTCCATCTGCAGCACACACACTACCTTTCGCATTCAGACACTTTGAGGTCATTTCAGAGGCAGTTGCGGACACTTCACACGCACTTAGCAATGAGGACGATTGTGCTGTGCGTTTATGCCAGTCTACTGCTTACAGCCACCTTGGTGCCGCGCACAAGCCGGGCGGCGGACTTCCCCGTCAACTCTCACCAGAGATGGGACTCTAGCGGACCTTTATCTTTGGGATCTGAATCTGGGACTCCCACCTCATGCCCCATTAAACTGAGACCAACGGGCCAGTGTGGGAGCTCTGGAGCCAGGGCAGAGGAGGGGGAGGACTGCCCTTACCAGCTCACCCTGCCTCCCCTCACCATCCAGCTGCCCAAGCAGTTCAGGCTGCTGGAGAAGACGATGAAGGAGCTGCAGAGCTTGAAGGAGGTGGTCAACAAGCTGAAGGGTGGGTGCCAGGAGTGCCGCGGGGCACGGGGGAATGGAGCGAATGGACTTCAGCAAGCGGACCAGGGACAGACGCCGAGAGAAGACCTGACAGGACAGGACGTGCAAGGTGGCACCAGCCAGGAGGAGAGGGGAGATGGTTCTATTTTGGGGAAAAATACTCTGAGCCCGAGCACTATGCAGGAGATGCAGGTAAGAGGCTCAGTTTGGTCTCACAAAAAAGAGAACTTTCAACACTTACAGTTCCTTTTACCAATGAGTGTACACTATTATAAAAACAAATATAAACCTAGTTTTCAGAAAATATTCTTGTGACTGATGTCCATAAAGTGAATTGTCATCGACATTTGCATATTATTGGATTTGGCATTGTTGAAACTGTAAAATCTGGATACTTTATGTATCGTGTAAATATGATTTCTAGGTCTGTACTGACAGTGCAATAGTGGTACTGCACCAGTTTCTGTATTACCATCAGAGAGATGTCAATTCCCTGTAAGCCACTTCATCAACTAGCTTGTGAAGATTTAAGTGACTCTGACCTAAACAAAGTGATAAAGATAAAACGCTTTGTAGAAACAAAGTCATCCCAGTTTGCCCGGTCAAATGTATCCAGCTGGAAAGCAAACAGGCCAAATGTTGAAAGACATCTAAAGTCCAACCTGGCACCACTCCACCAGGGAAACATTCCTGTGACTGTAAACAGGGTGTGGGACCAGTGTCAGACACCAGCCAAATGGCGGTGATTGTTTTGTATGTTTGTCCACTCTGGCAGACGTCCAAACACCACGTAGACTCGTTTCTATTCAAAAATAGAATTCGGGCTGGAAAAAACAATGAATGAGGCTGGTGACAGTAATCCACCTGCTTTGTATTCTGTGCACAGAAATCATTTTCTCCCCCCCCCCCTGCTCTGGCCCTTCCCAGGTGAAAATGAATAGGATGTCGGCCAGCTTGCGCAACGCCAGGAACCAGATCACGTCTATGCAGGGTCGCCTGGAGGGGCTCAACCTGGTCAACATGGACAACGTGAAGTCTGTGGTGGACCAGCGGGTGGAGAACATCACCAGAGTGATCAACAAGCTCAGCTCCACCTGCACTTCCCAGTGTGCAGTTCGGAACAGCCCACAGAGTAAGCCCACTTTTACTAAGATTAGTTTGTCAGCAGTCGTTTCTTTTTTTGCTGTATTTTCTTTCTTCACTGCCATTTGAAAGCCCTCTCCATCTTCTCAGCTATTTACTATACATGTATTCTCTTTTGACAGAAAACCTCTTGTGATTTTTATTGTGCTATATTACATTCCGTTCCATCTTTGCTATTTCAAAAGACGCCTCTCCTCTTTTCATGTATTACATTTTTTAGCAATCTCTGCTTGAAAGAATTCACCACAGATGAAGATATGGTAATGATTCTCCCACACACGCATAGCAGTTTGAGGGTTGTTGTAAGGTGACTTCTCTGGCATTGGATCTATCCAATCAGGCCTGAGTGGGCATGGCGACTTGTTATCACAACAAACAACCCCAACTGTGGGTGGTCACCTTCACCCAGTGAGACCTTTCCTTCTGGGAAATGGGAAGTGAAATCTTCCGGGCTGACGATGACATTGACATCTGCTCAAAGTGGTTTGTTGTGTGAGCGACATGCTTTTGCTATTATCGGTATGAAAAGCATTGCATAATGTTCAAAAAAATGTCCACTACTGTAGCAGAGCCTCAGCTGGCTAAGTGCAGCCATAACAACAATTCTAAAATAGTTTTGGGCTGAAGTCATATTGAGTGAAGCAATATGACTACGAGGGTCAAAGTGAGTATCGAAATTACATTTTATATAACTATTTCAAGTACCTTGACATTCCACTACCCTCCAAATGCACAAAAACTCAAAAAGGGAAAAAGAGACTTGGCGCCTACATTACTGAATACTGTAATGTGAAAACAATGTATAATAAAAAAACTGTTTCTAGGTTTCTGAAAAAAGGAAGTCCAGAGATTAGCACAGCCTCATTATAGAAACTTTGAGAAATGTATTAGTAGGGATTGCAAACTAGCCAAGCATAACAAACATTCCCCCTTTCCGTCAATGTAAAAGCTTATTTGGTTGAAAGCGTCGTTGAAATGCAGGTCTCTTTTCAGGCTGAATAATATCCCGATATTGCATGAGTGAATGTGACATTATATTGGGGGGCTTTTATGTGGAAAACAGATGTGAGCTTATTTCTAAGTAGATTAGCTGGGACAGTGGTGTGAAGGGAATCCCGGCTTTCTCTGTTTTCTTCCTCCCTAAATTTGCTCCGTTCTCCTTCAATCCTGTCCTCTCTCACTCATACTGTACATGTATTCCTGTCTATCTGCTATTCATCGCTCCATTTCCCCTTCATATCTCCTCTCTCGTTCACTTTTTTCTTCTGCCACAACTTTCCCGACTCCATCCCACTTTAATCCGCTTTTCCCGGTTCCCTACCCCTCCTCTCTCTTCCTCTGGAGGTCATGCTCTTGAGTGTTCATTCCTGCATACAACAACTAGCTGTCATTATCTCTTGACAACACCACAAGAAGTCATGGGGGCGGCTTTCCCAACATTAGTCACGGATGGCACACCAGGGTCAGTAACACTTGTCTTTGAACATCAATCTGTCATGTTAAACTCGAGATCCGGCCATTTATGCGACAGCAAGTTAGGAAATCATAACCATTGGTGTCTGAAGTGGATCCAAAAGAAGCAGGAAGAAAACAGCTGTTATTACCAGGGAGATTACTCGAATACGTTTACAGTTTCACAACAAGAGTATAAACCGTTGCTGCAGGTGATATGTCTTCTTCAAAAAGATTAACAGTTTTTTCTAATCTTCGAGATTTCACAACTGGACAAGTGTGAAGTCATCTTAAAACAAACCAACACAAGATGAATGCCCTCTACTTGATATGAACACGACGTAGAGAGAATGTTTGCCAGTTGTTTATCGTAGTGCTTAGTGAGGCAATTCCTGCCTAAATGGCTCCCCTGCCTCCTGAATAAACTATATATACAGCTGCCAAAGTGCACCTCCCCTTTCGCGTGAATGAAATTTACATTCCCTTTTCATCCGAAGCGATACGAGCGAGCAGACGTAGGATGCCATCGTCTGCAGATTATATCAATTTAGGGAGACGTCATAAGAGACAGATGTGGATTTTGATCTAGTTAGGAGCTGGAGTGATGGATCTATACGGCGAGCAAATGTTGAAAAACCAGTCGCACATCAAAAGGGATTTATAATCTAAACTCACTGGTGCAGCTCATTAGGCTACACTCTACAGTTCGTAACATTTACACTCTGTAGGCTTGAAAAGGTGTATTTTGAACTTCCTTTCATCCCTATCAATGCCACTTTGTCACAAGCTCAAAGAGAGAGCAGCTAATGAGGGACAAGCAGCTAATAACCCTAACCCTAATACAACACTGGCATACATTACCCAAACACTTAAGGCCAATGTGAATTGCATTTTCACCATCAAGCGACAGTATGTTTGCCAAGATGCTTTTATCGCTCACTGCTGCAAATGTTTCTTTCACCCCGTTTGCCAATTCCCATCCCTGCTGCAAGCACTAATCTTCCCTTTCACCGCTGTAAGACGTTATTAAGGCCTTGAGGTGAGCGGGTAGCAATTCATGTTACTGTTCGGCTACATTTACTCAATTACGGACAGAGAATGGATGCTCAGTCGGCTGTCGAGAACTGCTTGTCTGCGATTGTGGTGACACACAGCTTCCGAAAAGGAAGGCTGTTGCTTTTTGATTGGTGTACAAAGAGACTGGTTGTACTTTTTGTGGGGAAAGATTATACTATGACTTTGTAGACACATTTCCTTCCATTAGAGGTGCTAATCTAAGCTGACTACTGGCTGTCACAGAGCGCGCTTCCTTGATAACAGGGTTGTCTTCCTTTCATGCCAATCATTGATATGCGTGCCAAAGAGGCGAAGCTCGTCAAGAATTGGGCTAAAAAGGCGTCAATATTTTTTGGAAGTTTCTAAGAAATCAATCAAAGGTCTCAGCCACAAAACTAAACAATCATTTGACTCAACAGCAAACATTTGTAAACCAGTAGGTGGTTGATATTATAGTTATTTAGGTCAGGCACAGTGCCAGAAGTAGTCAAATGAGATGGCTCTTCTGCCTATGGATGCTGGCTGCAGACAGATGGTGACAAATAGAGATGTGAAGTGGAGAAACTACCCTCATTTAAAGTGAAGGAGACACTGGAAGAATTTATAGCACAACACTTTGAATGCCAAGTGCAGCGAGAGCCGTTAACGTGACAAGGATACATTTTTCAAACATCATGCACTGCTTCCAGATTGCGTGATCTAGAATTATGCGGCCATTCTGCACACAAAGTTCTCTGCATGTGTTGACAGGGGAAATGTAGAAGATGGCTACAGAGATAAAGCAACCAAAAGACATGAATGGTGCTTTTATTTTTGCACACCATGCACTTACAAAAACTTAGGAAACACAAACCTTACATTGCTGCACATTGCTTTACTCAACAAAACATTGTTGGTCTTTCCTTCCTGTGCTTGAAGAAACCTCTGTTATCAGTATGGCTCTGTTCCACCGTTGTTCTTTATAATCTACCATGCCATTTAGCAGATTTAACAGTAAAACAAATCTGTATCAGCAGAGGACAGCGTCACTCAGTCGGGGTCCACATGCTGCTTGCCCAATGTCAAGATGATTCAGGCCCCAGGTGGCAAACGTGCAGGGAGGGGGTACGCTTCTCTAATCCAGTTTTACACTTTCCCACGTTTTGACAAGTCTGTTCCTTTAAATTCCCAAATGCTAACTGACAGGGGCCTTTGGAACTCGGTTTTGGATGGGGTCAGCAGGCCCGCAGTGCGACACAGGGGCCAGGAGCAAGAGTTAGAGAAATAAGTGGAAAGATATTTTAGAAAAATGTGGGAAGAAATCTCAGAAAGTAGCAGAGCCGTCTGAAATGTCCCGCGGTGCAACAAGGGAGAATGTCGTTGATTTCCATCCTCTGACAGTGGCACCTGTCCTTTGCTTTCTTTTCTTTTATGTTTCAGTCCTCATGTGATTTCCAGAAAGGGACATCATGGTGAGGATGAGCAAGAGTGTTCTCAAGTGCTTACGGAAAGATAGTTCTCAGTTTAATGCTTGATGACATGATGATTGATCTGCACTTGGCAATAGTTTAGTCAGAGGCTAGAGAACTGAAGTTGGAATGTGTTGGAATAGACTTCCCCCGGAAATTAATGCAGGATTGAGAACTTCCACGACGGTTCAAGCTGGATTTCCTGCTAACTTATCACATGTTTTTTACATTCTTGAAGGACAAATGCCAGAGCAAAGTCATTATGTAAAGGTCACCTATTCTGCAAAATCCACTTTTCCATGTCTTTTATACATAACCATGTGTCCCCTCTGTGGAAAGAGATTCTGAAAGTTTCAGGAAAAAAGATACTCTCTCTTTATGTCCTGATCCATTTATATAAAAACCTGTCTGAAAATGAGCTGATCAGATTTTGGCCACTTTATGATGTCATAACGATTTTTTGGCTAGTGTAACCATTAGCCAATCACCAACCAAGGTAACCCCCCCCACCTTATCACCTGAATCTCCTCCTCTTTTTAACCAAATGTCTCTCAGAGGGGCGTGGGGAGGGGCTCCTTATTTTCATCTAAAGTAACAGACAGAGAATAAGCACTTTTGAAACAGGGCTGAAACAGAGGGGATTATGGGATGCTGCAATGATCTGTTTGGTGTTTCGAGCCAAACACTTCAGAGAAATGTTTTGTATATATCTGAGACCTATAATATATTGATGAAAAACACTATAATAGGGGACCTTTAATATCATCCAGTAAAATCTCCTACAACCATCTCTCATCGTCCATCACCTCTCTCTTTGTCCCACCAGTGATCTTTGCCCCTCGGGACTGTTCAGACTACAATGTGCTGGAGGCGAGGAAGAACGGTGTGTACAGCGTGACCTTTGATCCCCGCAATGGCTCAATTGACGTCTTCTGTGACATGGAGTCCTATGGGGGCGGATGGACCGTGATACAGCAACGGCTCGATGGGTCTGTCAGCTTCAACCGCACCTGGGCCGAGTATAAGAAAGGCTTCGGGAACCTCAGGTAATGGGCTTGGGTTTATTTCCTACCCTCCTTTCAAAAGATATCTTAGGGTCGGGAACATTGGCTGGAAACCAAAATGACAGTTGTGGCTTAGAGGCTTAAAAAGACAACCAGATATATCTAACTGGTATCGATAAAAGTATTGTCTCTGGTAGGTTTTCCAACTTAAAGGGGCCATGTTATGCTTTGTGTGGTGTTCCCTTTCATGTAGTGTATTATATAGGTTTTTGTGCATGTAAATTGTCTGCAAAAACAAAAAATTCCCACACACTCCCCCCCTGCCTGAAACGCCTTCATTAAACTCCTTTGTTTACTACCGTAACAAAATGATATCACTGACACACTCGCGATTCTATTGCCTAGCGTTCCAATGCATTGTTTGCAATATGCTAAGGACATTTCAGACACACCTCTAAGCGGTTGACCAATCACAACAGAGCCGGCCCGCTAACCAATCAGAGCAGACTGGGCTCTGGTTTCAGACAGAGGGTGAAAAGAGGTGCAGCAGCACAGGCAGTATGAGAAAGATAAAGACCATTTTGAAAAATAAAGCCTGTAAATATTTCACAGTCGAGCCACAAAATACAAATATGAATCTGAAAACGAGCGTCATATGACCCCTTTAAAAAAAGAGGAATACTAAATCAACCAAAAAAACGAAACAAGGAAAAAGAGAAAGACATTCAGAAAACCTAAAAAGTACGATAAAATAAGAACAATTACAAGCTCACGAACAGATTGGTGAGAATCATCACGTAAATCCCCTATTTGTAGCAACAAGCTGCCATCTACTAACCACCTGTACCAGTAACATCATATCATCTTCTCACTTAAATGTAATCCTACTATCTGCTCAGGTAACCTATTGGTGAACAAGAATGTAACAATTCCCTTCACATGCAACATATAGATAAAAGCTAATGACTACAGTACAGCTGACCCCTTTTAACAAAATGCAATTAATAATTTAGGACTAGAAAATGGTTAAAGATGGGAAATAGCTTCCTGGGAAAATGGAAGGAAGCAGCCGTTCAACACAGACTATTTTCTGTTTTAACGCATCGCCCTTTCTGTAACTAGATTCATATTTCAGGCCATGTTCTGCACTCTGCTCCTGAAGGAAGGAGTTTTATATGACAGCCATGGATGTAGTATAACCTCCCACTGAAAGAATAATGTCTCCTCTCAACCCTCTTTTACCGTCACACTCCTCTGCCCTTGCATCTACCCCTCCCCTCTGTCGTTAACTTAAATCATTTTGAGTAGCTTTCTAATCAGATGTACACCGATATGCGCTTTTTAATCATCTCAATTTGTTTTACCTTGTCCTTTCCCCTCTTATCTGTACTTCCCCTCTTCTGTAGAGGTGAGTTCTGGCTGGGCAATGACCATATCCACTCGATGACCAAAGCCAAAGACATGGTGCTGCGCATTGAGCTGGAGGACTTCGAGGGTGTCCGGGAGTACGCAAAGTACGAACAGTTCTATGTGGCCAATGAATTCCTCCGCTATCGACTGTCCATCAGTGGATACAGGTACGATTTTAGATTCTCTGCTTGCACGCTCGATCAAATATTCATAAAGAAGGACTACATCTTATATAAGTATTGATGTTTCCTGCAGTGGGACAGCTGGGAACGCCATCAATTTCAACAAGCACTTCAACCACGACCAGAAGTTCTTCTCGACGCCCGACCGCGACAACGACATGTACCCCTCCGGAAGCTGCGGCGCCTACTACAGTTCCGGTTGGTGGTTCGACGCCTGCATGTCCGCCAACCTCAACGGGAAGTACTATCACAAGAGGTACAAGGGAGTGAGGAACGGGATCTTCTGGGGAACGTGGCACAACATGTCCACGGAGTACTACCCCACCAACTACAGGCAGGCCTTCAAAACCGTCAAGATGCTGATGAGGCCCAAGAACTACGCTCCGTAAGGGGACAGGTAAATATGAATATGGAAAGACGGAGATTAGAAGGAAAAACACCAACAATTACAATTAGTCATGCATTTGCTCACTTACACTGGAAAAAATGCTGCTCCAAAATCAAGTAAAAGAATAATGAAAACAAGGTGTTTTCGCGTGTAATAAGTAAAAATATCTGCCAATAGAACAAGTGAACATTTGCTTGGTTAGATTTCTTGAAATAAGACGAGGTATATTTAGATAAAGAAGATCTTGTGATAAGCTGGGAAAACTTATTTTGAACTATATCTTACCAGGATCAGGAAATGTTCTGTGGCCTGAAATGCTCAAAAGTTTGCAGTTTTCTGATGTTAGTTGGTGATTTTCCCTTAAGTATTTTTTTTTAGATGAACCATCTTTTACAAAAACCACAGCAGCTTAAAAATGCATTGTCTAAGAACAAGGCCCTATATCTCACTGCATTGTTACCTCTTCAGTTATTAGGTCTTATATCGAGTGTAAGGACATATTCTGACTAGAAATTAGACGAATATACTTGGCAAGATTTTGAGTTTGTACAGTGCAACTCATGAGAAAAAGACAATTGTGAACGTAAATGTAACATTTTTTAACCCCGCCATTGCTTTTCTCCACTGCAGTGAGCGCGGCCGTCAAAAAAATTTCGGATTCAAATGATGATACTAAAGGACAATGGACTATGAACGATGATGGACTAATAAAAAACACACACACAGTCTAAAGGCCAGCCTCCTACAGTGGCCATCATAATCTACGGTGGGTTAACATGAGAGATTTTTCACAGTTTTTCTGACATTTCTCCACTTTCTGTCCCCCCTGCTATAAAAACCAGCTGAGACACGGCACAGCACACAGTAGTAGTAAAAACTAATGAGCTATCATTTTCTCCGCTCTAAATGGTTTCATAATTAACAGCAGCCACTCGAGTGAGGTATATGAGAGCTGATGATACAGTTTTTTTAGTGGCTCGGAAATTCATTGTGAAAGACTTCATGCCGGGGTCAGAGTCAAAATGTTTAAAAAAATAACTACAGGAAGTGATATATGACACGCTTTGGGTAGCGGTGCACAATTAACAGCTTCTGTGTCGTTCACTTAATTACACTGGGACACTTTGCTAATGTATCATCATCCTATACAGTATAAAACATCCAAGGATAAATATGCACCCTGAAATACAATTCGATTGGATCGTTCCCAAGTACATTCTGCATTATTGATGCTCCATTACATTTTTCTTGACAGCAGCCTCGGAGCAGGACACTGCTGCAAAAATAACCTGTTCCTATTGTACTCCCCCATTATCTCTGGGTGCACTGAACTACTGCACATCTCCTGAGGCCATGCACCAGTTTTCATGTGTAAAAACACCTCCCCGAGTCATCACTTGTACAATACTGCCGCCTAACGTTAGCATTCTGTAAAGCACCATTTAATCCATTCTATGCGCAGTGTGAATGGGAAGGATGGGGAAAGAAACTTTGAGGACGTGTACAGTATTTATTTGATTTTGTGAGGTATGACAGCTTTTATATGATACATAGGTCATGCAGGACAAGTCTAATGATTGTTGATATTCAAGCAATGATGAAGACTTGCAGTATTGTGACCATTCATAGTAATTATGTGTGTATTTGGAGCTTCGTGTGTGTACGATATTGATCTTTTCTATCATTCATATTCAACCGTCATGCCAAAAGATTATGCACTTTTTTATATCAAAAAATGAATAAAGTTCTAACTTCATGGCCGTGTACATTTCAGTGTTTGAAATCCTGTTGAAGGCATATGAGTAGTAATCCCTCAAAGTGCGCCTGTTATGCTGCATGACCATAATGAACGGGTTAATGAGGTGTTGACTCATTAAAGTGACTCAATACAAGAGGGAGTACATATCAGTCATCACAGAATCACACTGTGGGTCTGTGACTTTAATGTCTGTTTACTGTATGTGACCATCAAGTTAATAAAAAATGATTGTGCTCATCCACATGATGAATTCAATTCCAAGTATTTACTTTTCTTTAAACATTATGTTTAATGTTGTATGGTCCACAAATCCATGTACAGTACCAAGATATATTTTAAAGATAATCTATCAGGGAACAAAGGCAATGAAGTAAATGTGATCATTGCCAGAGGGGGATAAAGTACTCAGATCCATGTACTTAAGTACAAGTTGAAATACTATGCTCTTAAAATACATTACAAGTAAACATCCTGAATTCAAAATGTTACCAAAGCAATAGTACAATAGGCATCAAAATGAAGTACTATAGATAATAGAAGTACTTATTCTGCACGGTGGCCCATTGCAGTGAT
Organism: Notothenia coriiceps; assembly: GCF_000735185.1. NCBI lineage: Eukaryota > Metazoa > Chordata > Actinopteri > Perciformes > Nototheniidae > Notothenia > Notothenia coriiceps. The sequence goes on along the minus strand of NW_011366394.1, from coordinate 379,315 downwards.
ATCAAGTACAAACGTTTTATCAGCTAAATGTACTTCAAGTATCAAAAGTAAAAAGTATGCAGAATGGCTATTTCAAAGTAATTTGAATATTAAATAATATTTTTTTTATAACATGTACAAGCCTTTTAATGTTAACGTTTGTCAATGTGGAGCCAATTTTAAAAGACTATGTCAAATACATGATGGATAAGAATATATTGTGTTATCATATTATTTATAGTAACTAGAGTGTTAAATAAATGTAGTGTAATAAAAAGCACATTATTTACATGTGGTTTGTAGTGGAGAAGTATAAAGTAGCATTAAATAGAAATACTAAAGTAATGTAAAATGATAAATAATACTGAAGTACTTGTGCTATGTTTGTCTTTCATATGAAACCTCTAAAATGCTATTTAATTAATAATTTATTTAATATATAATTTATTTAAATGACTATTAATCATCATCATGCATGAGTCTTACCTCCTCAAGGCACTGGAAGGCAGAGCTAGCAGTTACATCAGTAGTAGCAAAGGATGGATCCTCTGGGAGTGAAGCATCAGGTGTAAGGGCCACCTGGGGGGTATCCTCATCATCCTCATCCTCATCCTCATCTTCCTCCTCCTCCTCCTCTCCTCCACTGGGATTCATCCAACCCTGTTCCTCCTCAGATTGACTCACTAATGCAAAACATATAGATAGGTACAGTCCATTACCCAATCTATTCATAAGTATTCATAGATTGAAGGCAGGGAGAAAGCATGGGGAATAAGAGCATTGCATTTATGAAACAAGATAAAAACATCAACAATAGCAACATTCTATGCAGGATGGGTAACTCGGAATCTTCTTCATCTTAATTGATAAATACTCTGTAAATTGAGTTACCACAAAACATCAATTGACGGGTCAGAGGGTAATTTGGTACGAAAGGTGTTGCAAAAAAAAGCTGTCTATCAATACCACAAACCTAGCAAGAGCTATTTAAAACACACGTTCAATATTAATAACTGATTTTTAAGGGGAATAAATACTGACAATATGTATATTATATAATATATGAAGTTTATGCAAGGTGGTAGGGACAGTATCACCTAAATATGTGAGCAGTGCGCTTCATAATCGAAAAAAATATACAGTTTAGTTTATACTTTGTTGACTAAATGCTCAACGCCAATACATAAACGTCCCTTTCTATGGCGTCACCATTAAAAACACGTTCTTAAGTAAAAATGCTCCATGTTGATGTGTAACGTTACTGTTAATGCTAATTTACGTAGCTAAAACATAAGCTAAGCGTTAGCTAACAATACAAGTAGTTCATGTTTGTGTCGGTGTTTGTTTGCTAAACAAAGAAACAAATACTTTTACAAAAGTCTTACTTGTAAATGTCTTGAATCCTCCTTGAAAACTCCGTCCCTTTGTGCAATGACAGTACAAAACCGTAAGCCTTTAATAGTTTAAATAACGTTAAAGCTAACAGCAAATGTTAGCAAAACTCAATCACAGTTTTCTCTCTGGTTAAATGCTGTGTTCTGGTTACTATAGCAACGACGTCATGTTCTAATAACGTCAGGTTATCTGCTTTATTTTCACCACGCTTCATTATATTCAAGCTATGTTTTCTCCTTAAAGTTAACATTTGATGATATGCAAAGATGTAACAGTAAAAACAAGTGCATCAATTTAATCAAGTTTTATTTAACACTTGCAGTGAGTGTCCAGCAGATGGCGGTAAATAGTAGAGCTAATTTACTGTAATGTCAAAACAAAGCATCAACATGTGTCATGCAATGTCAACGGAGAGCAGCAACACAAGCCAGCTGACTGTACACTGAATGGAACCAAAACAAATCTGGAACCAACTGACTTCAAAGGTGATGGTGATGGTGCAATACTGCTTTTCTCCTGCTTCTTTCAAATTCCCACAGTGCACTCTGGGAGTTGGCATGACCGATTACTCACTCCCTGCAACAGCTGCGAGGATGTGTTATCTATCTCAGCAATGCATCTGTGTGAATGCCTATATGTGTGTGTGCATACAATATGTATGAAAGAGACCTTTCTGCCAACTAAAGGTAGAGACGGACATGATATAACTCCTCAAAAAGCTGGGTGCCACCAAGCAAGAAACACCTTTAACCCTCACCCTCTTGAATAATACGTTCAGCCTTGAATCTCTGCCAGTGATGAATTGTGGGAGGCAGTTTTAGACTGTGTTTTCCTACTTGGTATGTTCTTGATTTACCTTCGGTTTACTGGCTGTCGCACAAATAACCCTCCTCTTCAAAGGCTGCACTTATTTCCTGTGCACAAACATATTCTCAAAACCATATGATGTAACACATGGTACAGGTTTGTGCGTGTATTATGCTGTGTGTGCCCCAGAATGAGAGGCATGTAGATTCACACATGTGGAAAAAACATTGTGTTTTAATGCATGCACATATGCACAAGACCTCTCTGATTCAACTGGCTTCACTACAGAAAAAACAACCATTCACTTTAACCATACCTGACTAAATTACATTACATTACATTACATTGCATTTAGCTGACGCTTTTATCCAAAGCGACTTACAATAAGTACATTCGAACAGGAAGATACAACCTTGAAGAAAACAGAATAATATAAGTACATCAGGTTTCGTAGAGCCAAACATTTCAAGTGCTACTCAACTGGCTTTAGATAAGCCAGTCCTTTATTATAAGCAGTGGTGTAATTGGGATTTTTTTACTGGGTGGACGGGGTGGACTATGGACGCGCTCGTGAACTGTTAACGGGGGGGGAGGGCTTGGGGACCTCTGTGTCGCCTGTCATGATGCCGTTTAGACAATGTAAGTTGCGGTTCGCTGCTGGATGTTGTTCGCGGTTCCATCGGTACTGATCCGGCCTTTCTGCGCGACTATCACTCGAATGCGGGACTTGGTCTCAATATGTGGGACGCGGGACAAATAATAAAAATGCCGTGTGTGCAGTCCCGCACCCTACACACACGGTTATGCACCTCACACACACGCTTCAAATCAAGTTGCATAAATGCTTGAGCTACGTTTTTATTATAATTACTGTGAAATCTGCCTATTATGTTTTCGTCATTATTACAACAAACACACACTTGCAACTGATAACACTGGCAATGATTTTAGATGTATTAGACTATTAAAAAAAGACATCAAATAAGTGGGGGTACGGCGTAGGCTATACCCCCGCGTCCAACGCCCACTACACCACTGTTAAGTGCTTTGTTAGTAATTATATCGCTCGAAGTGGAGTCAAAAAAGATGAGTTTTTAGTCTGCGCCGGAAAATGTGCAAGCTATCTGCTGTCCTGATTTCAATGGGGAGCTCATTCCACCATTTTGGAGCCAGGATAGCAAATCCACGTGTTTTTGCTGATGGGAACTTGGGTCCCCCTCGCAGTGCGGGTGCAGCGAGCTGTTTGGCCGATGCAGAGCGGAGTGTACGCGCTGGGGTGTACAGTTTAACCATGTCCTGGATGTAGGAAGGGCCAGATCCATTCGCAGCTTGGTGCGCAAGTACCAGTGTCTTGAAGTGGATTCTAGCAGTTACTGGAAGCCAGTGAAGGGAGCGGAGGAGCGGCGTGGTGTGGGGAAATGTTGGAAGGTTGAAGACCAGACGAGCCGCTGCATTCTGGATGAGCTGCAGAGGTCGGATGGCACATGCAGGCAGACCAGTCAGGAGGGAGTTGCAGTAGTACGTCTAGGCGTGAGATGAAGAGAGCCTGGACCAGAACCTGCGCTGCTTTCTGGGTCAGGAGGGGACGTATCCTCCTGATGTTTTAAAGAGTGTATCTGCAGCAGCGGGTTGTAGCAGCGATGTTTGCAGTGAAGGACAGTTTGTTATCTAGGGTCACACCCAGATTCCTTGCAGTCTGAGTCGGGGAAACAACAGAGGTGCCGATGTTGATTGTTAGGTCAAGAGTGAAAATGAATGTACACACCCTTGCAATTGAGTTGGTTCGGCTGAGTATGTGTGCATTTCTTCGCTCAAGGTCAACACATAAAATAAGTGATTTCTCTCATTGAATGCCATTTAGTTTGACACATTATCCGTGGTTTGGCTTAAGTATAAAGAACGCATGTTAATGCAGGACAAAATCCCCATCCACACTTTTTTAAAGATGTCTTTTAAATCATGTACTTAAATCTTACTCTCCAATTAAACCTGTTAATTATGTCTCCCTAACTTTACTAGCCTTTGTTAAAGCTGTTAAATTACCCAGCGCTATGGGGTGCATTTCGACCTTGAATCCTCTCCAACTGTCTGGTTATGCTCACTAATGAATCCTGGCAGACTCCAGTTTATTTTGTAAAATGAAAATATACCCCTTCCTGTAGTGTGACTATTGTTGGCAAAGAAAAACACAAGATAACGTTTTATAGCTACTTCAGGGGAGAGTAACAACAGTGCAAAGGAACATGGGAAATATATAGAAACCCGGAAAGTTTAAGAATGATTGCTTCATGTTTATGTTTGTTGCTGAATCAGTTATAAACCGTGCTATTATAAAGTTATTGGGTATATTTTGCACATGCTGCTCTACCCTTTCATCTCAGTCAACATGATAAAACCTGCTGACTCTATAAAACCGTATCCCCATGTCTTCCCCTCAACCCAACCAAAATTGCTGACTTGAGATTTACAAGTTCTGAGTAATGGCTGCAAATTCTAAAAATCTAGAACAGATGTTGATGATGCACGTTGAGTCAGTCGCCAGGGGCAAGATGGGATTATACACTGTTTTTGCTTTTGTTCTATTTAGCCATGATAGCGGCATGGCTCAATGGGGGCTAAATGTCTTTTTGTCAGGTACACCCATTCATGCCTTCCCCAGGAGGAATTGTAAAAAGAAACAGTTGCTGCCCTTTTCACTTTTCATCAACCACTGCCATTCAATCAAAGTTTGAATGTGTCCAAAAATGTACTTTATAGTTTAATACCTTCAGAAAAATAATATTCACATCAATTTCAGTTATACTTTTTGTTTAGTATGCTACAGTAACTGCATGTAAGCATGAAACACACCAATTGGGAAAAAGGTAAACATTAAACCTTAAAAAAATCCCGATGTTAGCATAAGCATTGTTTTAATGTTAGCATTTTGATTTAAGCTCAACTTATCGTATGGCTGTATCTCACGACAGCACATGGAACATTTTAAAGAACTTGATACCGGACCTAAATATGGAGTCTAATCAATCCAATAAGAATTTGCACCACATTTCTTTTTTTAGTTCCCGGGTTGACTTTATTTAAAAAAAAAAAAAGAAGTAACTTCAGGAAAGCTTTCCAAAAATGAAAACCTTCATCCATCGGAGCATTTGTATAGAAACTGTCATTAAGTGACCTTGTTGGTTGTTTGAAGTGCACTGTAGATGTCTATTTTACAATGGTGGACAATAGTCAACATTTTCTTTTGGCTTTTATTGGCCGGGCAAACCCCATCCACTGTCCAGCCTCACAAAAACCACGAGCATGCCTGTAGACTGTGCCTGAACCTTAAGCAGATTTATAGCCAAACAGTAGTATATGTTTATTTAAGATGCTAACCATGCAGCTACTCCCGTTCTGTGAACTCTTTATTGGAGCAGATCAAGAACCGCAGTAACTATGGGTGTCACACTTTATATGTACAGTCTATGGTGTCACATTGTGTGGGGGGCATGCACTGAATGTGTTTCACTAGACCATGCACACAGGTCTTTGGAAAAAGTTACAATACCCCCTCAGTTAAGTGTCCCGATCTATGTTTACAGCTGCATTGTAGTCACAACAAACCTCCCTTTCATGTGTGGCTAAGTGTCCCTAATTAAAACACACACACACACACACACACACACACACACACACACACACACACACACACACACACACACACACACACACACACACACACACACACACACTTGTCCTTCAGACAAGGCGTCTGGAGACAGTTTATAAACAGATGTTTAAAGTCTCTTAAAACCTAGAACAGCTTTTTATTGAAGTAAAATCTGTGTACAATTCAAGTGCACCGAAGTCCCCGTTAGAAGCCTTTACCTTGTTATTCAAAGAGACCATTTATGACTACCATTATGTAAGACATTTCACCAGAGCGATTGAAACCTGATCCAACTCTTTAGTTTTTGGATCCAACTGTTGAGTCCTGTATTCATATTTTTGCACCATTAAACCAGAGTTTAGTGGAGCATCGGACACATAAACCAGTGAGAAATCAAGACATGCTTTTGGCAAACAGTGAATCTGATGTCATGCTTCAGCTCTCTGTGGAGAATCCAGTGCATTGTTTCACAGTGTGAGTGAGGGCAGACTGTGAGACCCCCTCCAGCTTGGACCCCTCTGACTCACCACTGTCCATGGTTCTCCCAGACGGAAAAAAAAATGATCTTCACTGGACAGCCGTGTCTGTGTTTTCTCTATCCTTGCTTCAAACAATCGCCAAATAAAACCATGATTGTCAGCCAGCAACAGCTGTTCACATTTACTGAAGAATACCCGGACTCATTTAGAATAATCTCTTTGAGGACTGTCGTTAATAACTTAAAGCTTGAAACCAATCTTTTAATTATGTGTTGCAATGAAATGTATCATTTTTGACTGTGTTGAATAACATTAAGTATCTTAAAAAATGTGGGACATTTTGTAATATAATATTGTTTTGCATCACATCACGCAAATACAAATTTGATAGTTGTACTATAATCCTTTATGTGATACCATACAGGTTGTTCTTGATCCTAACGTTTAAAGGTTATTACATTCTCAACCTGCTGTTTCTTTTGATAGGATACTATTCCTTTTATAGCAACACCTGGTGTACAAATCATGTGTGTGTGTGTGTGTGTGTGTGTGTGTGTGTGTGTGTGTGTGTGTGTGTTTGTATGACATATACAGGGGCACATTCTTTTGGCATTAGATTGTTTCGTTCTTTGATTGCTTTCATTCGTCAGTGCATGCTGCTATGATGAAGTAATGTGTTCTTACATTTGCTCATTCAGGATGTCAGGAAGAAAATATGTTAGTTTTATGGCATTTTCATTGTTGTTTCTGTAGTCCTAAAAAGGGCAAGAAGAGGTTTAGATGGCGAAAGTCAAGTACATTTGCGATTTAGTTCAAAAGGGCCGTATTATGCTAATTTCCAGGTTCATATTAGTCATTTGTGTCACTACTGCGACATGTTTCCATGCTTTAATGTTCAAAAAGCTCTTTATTTGCAGCACCTCTTTTCACCCTCTATCTGAAACCAGAGCCCAGTACTCTGATTGGTTAACTGCTTAGAGATGTCCCGCCCCTTATCACGTACAATGTGCTGGACCATTTAGATGCACAAAAACCTGTATTCCACTGCAGGAAAAACATAACAGGGCCCCTTTAACTACTTTTCTTGAAGTCAGTGATCTAATGTTGTCCATGTTATCAGTGTTAGTCGGTATATTTGCTCTGAAATGGGGACCAAACCATTTAAAAAGGCCTCTTCTCCTCTTTCCACCTTTGATGTGGTCTTTCTTGGTATATTACAGAGACCCTGTTCCTAACAAGACCCTTAATGGAAGTTCTTGTGGTGGCGCACACTGTGCTGGCTGATGTCCAATAAAATGCAAACAAATTGCTGCATAGAAACTTGCATATGTAGAAACTGAGGGAAAGTGGAGGCTCATTCAAGATCATGCAATTTCTGGCAGAGGAGATTGTTTTCATTATCTTCACAGTGTGTGCGTCTCCAAAAAATATGCAACTTCTGCCAGACTCATTTTACATAATTAAGTTTATCCTGACTTGTGACACTTGAAACAATGACTGTATTTATATAAATCCTAGTTCCTGGAGAGAACCTACGGAAAAACATTCTTTAAAAGTGAATTACAAATCTGTTGGGCAGTCTAGCTCCACGCTAAATGAAAGGCGGTATCAATTTGACCAAATGCTTTTCACCTTAAGTGCCCAGTCTAATTACAGTCTACTGGCACCTACTGAATCACTGTCTTTGTTCACATGGACTTTAGATTGCAACCAGTAAAACAAATCGAGCCCTGAGTGGTAAAGAAAGTGGATTAAATCGCATGGGAGAAGTATTTAGCAAACAACAAGAGAGAAACACTCTTTTTATAGATTCAATTACAGAGATAAAACCCTGCTGGTAACTTTAAAAACGTGTTAGTAAAACTTGCAGACAGTTAATTGATTCAAGTGATGTGACCCTGCAGGACAGGACAGCTAACAAATGTCCAGAGGGATTAGAGGAAAACTAGCAGCACCTTCCTGAAAGGAAAGAGAGTCCTGTATCTGTTTTACTGCCATGCACAAACCTGTATGCATTTCATGGTAAAAAATGTGAAGTTAAATTAGAGTACCTCACAACAGGTCACACCGAAGTGAGTTTAAATTAAGAAAGTTAACTAGGAAATAAACAGAGCGGGTCAGGTTGTCTTATCGCACTGCAGCAGAAGTGAATCAATCTGTCACAAATGATAAGTGACTCTGACATGATGATGAAAACGAGGCACACTCACGTTACATAAACATCTCTCTGTTTGGTTTGGGCTATAAGGCAGTCCAGGTGGCACCATGGTGATGTCTGCAGCTGTGTCTCCAAGACTGTTTTCCTTCTCAAACTTGATCTATTCAGAGAGGATTCACTTCCTGGGTGTAAGGTCTCCATTCCTTCAAACTAACATCATCTCAGACTAAGCTAAGTTAAAGGGGACCTATCATTCAAAACGTACTTTTGTATGTCTTTTATACATGAATATGTGTCCCCGGTGTGTCAGGGAACTCCCAGAGTGTCAGAAAACACATCCCTCTCTCTTTTCTCCCATACCCAAATCTCTAAAAACGGGGCTGCAATTATTATTTGAATTTTTCTGACGTCAGAAAAGGGGTGCTCCGCCTATATGGGCAACTCTCCACCTATCAGGGGAATGAGAGACCGCTCGAAAGTGCTGGAGACGCTGTAGTACATATGCCAGGCCTGTAGGTGGCGCTGTAGTCTGCCACAAAAGCAGAATCAGCCAAACAGGGCTGGAAAAGAGCAAATAGAGCGAAATGAGGCATGGCTAAAATGCATGATCTGTTTGGTATTTTGTTATTAAAAACTTCACAGACATGTTTTATATAGTTATGGCCCCACAATATATGTTTCAAATATAGCATGATATGTCCACTTTAACCAACACATACACTAGGTCATTTTTCAAGATGAACATGATATTAGATTTTGTATGTACGTCATCCCCTCCTTCATCAAATGTATCTAACTACTGAAAAATACATTCATAATTTAAGTAAATACTACAAACCAAATTCTGGATTCGAACATATTTCTAAAAACGACTATAGAAGATATAAAAACAGGGTTGAGAGGGTAACTCTCAAAATGTTTTCAGTTACAATAACTCGAATATCACAATATAAAAGTAATGTAACCTGATTACATTACATTTAGATTACCTTTATGTCAAGTTCAATAAATACAAGAAAGAAATGTCGATAAGCTGTTGTTTACTTATTATGTAAAACAACAATGTGACCTTAGAAAAGATAACATGAAGTCCGTTACTCCACAAGCTTTAATACAAAAACGATATGTTTCAGTACAAGGGGTGCATATACCGTATATCACTTTTTTTTTATATCTGTCTAGTATCATGCAAAAAACAACAACAGACGGACAGGAAAAAAGTGATGGGAAAGCCGAGACATGAATGCGTGCATGTTACATCACGTCAGAGGGGATTAAATCTCCAGCTAACATCTGTAGCTGACCCATCCTTGAGGGTATTAACCTCCTTTTTAGGTAACACTGAAATGTCTGGTGAGAGGAGAAAGAAAGAAAAAAAGAAAGAAAGAGAGAGACAGCTCTGATGTGTGTCTGTGCAGTGGTCGTTGGTTTCTCTGAGTCTCTTGAGATGGATGGAAACAATTATCTTCATCTGTTGACCAGATCTCAAGGAAAGCCTCTCATTTACATACATGCTCCCTTTACGACTGTGTGTGTGTGTGTGTGTGTGTGTGTGTGTGTGTGTGTGTGTGTGTGTGTGTGTGTGTGTGTGTGTGTGTGTGTGTGTGTTAATGTGTGTCACTTCGGGGAGGAATCCTCCAGGGCCGCTTGGCTTCCTTCCCTTTCATCCCAAAAACAGTCCACAGACGGCCACATCCTTGGAAAGCGCCGCCCTCCCTGGTTAAGATGGTTAAGAAAGATGGAACCTTCCACAACTATAAATCATCTACCACTTTCTGCCCTGAAATGTGATTTATTTGAGCTATTGCTACATTTGATCTTATTTCTTTTTTTTGCTAGGATTTCTGTGTCTGAGAGCATATATAACTTTTACCCATCATGACTCATTCCCTCTCTGTCTCTCTTTTTAACTTGCACAAACAGACACACACTCGTCAACCCTAATCAATGGTAACAGCAAAATCTCTGAGGGAAAAACTGACGGTTTCTAATTCTGGAGCAGCTGTATTAGGCTGAAAATAAATTTTTTTGCTGTCTGGTGTTTCGTTATCAAAAATAGTGTGCCGTATATTTGGCTACACAGTGATGCAGTAGCAGCTGGTAATAAATATAATATGTGTTACTAAGTATTTCAGTAGAGGGAAACATAATAGCCTTTTTTTAAGGTGCATTACTGATTTGTGGCCACTTGGGGGCAGGAGAAACAACACGTAAACACTACAATGACATATTATTATATTTTAACATCATGAATCTTTCCTGATATGTCCGTTGTAAAAGTGCCGTTTCAGTGTCTGAATGTTCAAACGATACATGGCTTGTGACGAATTGATCCAATATTTACAATGGGGAGAAAGAATCGGACTAAATTTCGGTTCACTTTCATAAATCTGGTAAAGGGTTTATCAGCTCAAGTTAGTGAAACGGCTTAACTAACTTTTTTTATTTCCGGTATATCATGATCTGTATCGTTGTGCAGCCGTAAGCCCTGCTACATTAATATTCTTTGCCATTTGGGGGCAGCAGAAAAAACATTTAATCACTACATTCACATATTATCATCTTTAAGGTTTTTATAACGAATGTGTTAACAGGCAGCAAAAAAATCTATTAATTGAGAGTTGTGTTTTTAGCCACCAGACAACTATAATTTAAAAATGGATTTATTTTCTGCTGATATCTTCTCCTAGTGTCCCAAGTTTAAGATATTAGAATAACCCTAACCCTCTGACATCATGAGGGGACCAGTCTAATAAACATTGTGAATTAAACATTTTTCACAATCTCTTTCACTTTCCCGACCTAATTTCAACCAATTTCCAAACCCAAACTACTACTTTCCTTTGTTTCATTTTTTATTTTACTGCCTGTTCAAACCACAGAGACAGACTGTAATTTTCCATGGATTCTTATGCCATCATGGAGAAGGCACAGTTCATTTTTATTGCATGATATGTTATCCATAACTGAATTGTATGTGTCTTTTTCCTGACTGTGGTCAGCAACGGGCTGAAGCTGTTTCTATGTAGTTTTGAGGGTTTTCTGTTTAGGTCCTCTGGAAGAAGCCTACACCCCAAAACCAAAATTACAGAGTAAGAGCTCAAACAGAGAGGGAGGGAGGGTTTATGCAACTACAATGATACAAACATCTGATTTTCAAAGGACAATTAAGCTCCTCTAAAAATGTAAAATTCATAAAAACACATTTGTCTCTCTTGAAAATAGTCAAGTAAAAAGAAAACGTGATAACAGACATATGGGGTTTGTGTGTGCCTACATATTTCTACAGAGACACTTTGCTGAAAGAAGTCATGACTCACTGTCTTTCCGTCTGGGTTTCAGTATACCATTACAGTTTGGTCCCTAGAAACCGACCCCCCACATTGACCCAGTCCTCACGCAGTTACACCCATTCTTAAATCCTCCCGGCTCCAGTGTTAATGGCCAGTTTAGCGAGGTCCTAAAAGCTCTCCACGGTTAAATGAAGTGATGAAGACAGGCCGGCCACTGCGTGACTTTAACCAGAGTTTGAAAACAATAGATACTTCTGTGTGGAAGACATCAACAAGTTAAGTCATGTGAAGGTGAGCAAGGATGAGCAGATAGTGATCTCATGGTGAAGATATGCCGCTCCGGGGTGAGCTACAGGCTCTCTTCTTGACCTTTGAACCCTCATGTGTCTGTATGGGATGTCGGTCAGTGTTAGAGCATGTGTGTTGAATGGTGTGATTCACCATGCATGCACATTAAGTAGTTCATACTGCTTAATGTTGTTCTCTGAGAGCAGACATCCAGAGCCCATACAAGTTTACGTGTGTTTGTGTGTTCACAGACGCAATTAAACCTAGAGAGAGTTGAACTTTGATAAAAGAACCTCCTCAACCGGTAACTTTGGAGACTTTGGGGGACGTTTCTGTGATCTGTGTACAACTTCTATTCTTTATTGTTTAACTTTTCATTCACAGGAACTTTTTATTGAGGCTTTGTTCTTTTTTTGGCTTTTTTTTTTTATAGAAATTGGTTTGCATTTTTATAAAAATGTAATGTCAATAATGTCTCAGACATTTTTTACTTTTTTACGAGAGATCTTTGACTCATGAGATGCTCTTCTGTGGTGTCTTTGATGGACCACAAATATGGAGCATGTATATTACTGTGATTTTTCTTTCTGACCCAAAGAGCTTTTTCCAGTCTTCCTGCTTTTTTGTCTTCCAACACGAGTGGAAAAAAGGATTCCAGTGAATCAAGTCTAACGGGAACATTTGGAAAAACAGGATATGCCAATATATTATCGTAGGTGAACCCGTTGGATATATTTTAATAATACACATACAATTAATTCATTAACAAGTCAAATGGGGCAAATGTGAATAAACTCCAAGCAAAATCTGGAATGTTTCTTTAAAGACAAAACAGCCGGGCAAGCTCCGAAACTGGGGCCTCTTTAGGGTCAAATACACACACACACACACACACACACACACACACACACACACACACTCACACACATGCCATGTATACATCACTTCAGGGGACATAACATTGACTTACATGCATTTCCTGGAGACTTATCCTAAACTTAACCATAACCCTAACATGCCTAACCCTAACCCTAACCAAGTCTTCACCCTAAAATCAATGATTTCCCTTATGGGGACCTCCATTTTGTCCCCATAAGGGAGGCGAGTCCCCACACATGACTGTGTAAACAGATTTAGGTCCCCACAAGTATAGTAATGCTAGGCCACACACACACACACACACACACACACACACANATGCATTCTGATGGGACTCAGTGCGCAGTTGGTTGTCATGGTGTTGCTGGGCAGATTGGAGCCACACACACACACACACACACACACACACACACACACACACACTATACAAACATACATATCATTATCACACTGAAGCTTGTCTGTGCCGGAAAACAGATGTTCCAATGTGAACTCTCCCTCCACGGTAAATCATATTTAGACACGCAATCAACGTATTTCATTCCGACACACACAAACACACACTCGTGCACAACACTTATCGTGTAGAGTACAACATAAATCACAGAGGCTTAGGCCGGGATTTTAGAAACAGCCCAAAGAGGATGCTTTTTAGTCATGATGAATTAAGGAGATTTGTTTCATCCACTATGGAATTATTTAAACATTAATAACTACTAAGGGACTTCCTGTCAGAGATGAATAAGTGTATTTATGTATGTTTGAGCATGTTGTCTGATGGTGGAGATGAAGACAGACATTTGGAAATAACAGAAAGAGATTCAAGGGGATTTGTGACAGCCTCAAGGACTTAATACAAAAAGAAATAGACACATTTAACCCAATAAGGTTAATTATTATCTAAGAAGGTCTTTAAATACCCCATTAATTACATTACCTGAACGTATCCATTTATTCCTCTAGTCTTTCTCATTTGACTTTTCTGGTTATAACCTTTTGTGCGCACACGCCGGGCTTTTCAGAAATGGCTGCTACAGACAGCCAATTAATAATAATATAAAAATATTACATTATTTACAACTATTAACATATCCAGGATTTAGGAAAATAGTTTTTCCATTCTTCAGAAACAGGCCTTAAAAATCGAAATAATACATGCCATCTAGAGTGACACATGGAAACGTTTTTGTATCGGAAAGCAAAAGGATGACATCATTTATCCTTGCTAATCAAACTGTTATGATGTAACAACAGAACACTGTGGTAAGGGTTTAGTTCATTTAAGAAAAAGGCCATGGCTCAGGGTTAATATTGGTGCTCAGTTAAAGTTAATGGAGCTTTTTTCGTCATGATTGCAAACACAAGACTCTTCGTGTCTAGTGTAAAACGAAAACTCAAAGATAAGTGTGAAGGATACCTAGGGCTACGTAATGCATTGAGAAGTGCCAGAACAAACATATATGTGTTGAGTTGGAAATAAGAATGGGTTGGGATGTCATGTACATTTTAAAGTATAGATAGTCTAAAGTGAACTCTCCTCTTTGGATCCCCTCCAGTTTACTCCTCGAAGAAAAATTAAGATGCTGAAATGTGGAAGGTGTTCTGGAAGGATGAGACTGACAAAAAAAAGATTAAGAAGGAGTAGAATATATGTATTTAGGGCTGTGCAAAAATAACATTTAGACCGGGAAAAGGAGTGGAGTTGGCTCAGAGGAGGTGAAGGGATGTGGGTTGAATAAAAAGGTTTCGGTAGGTCTGTAAAATATAGGGCATGCTGGAACGGTAATATTATAGCTTCCATGCAAGCATAAAAAATAGGGTTGTTCACACTTGTATTAACTGCAGTGATGAATGATTTGCAGGGTGTAAAGTACCCACTTGCCAAGCGGAAAGTTAATATCAGATGATTACATTTAACGGAAAATATCTTTCAAGGATCACAGCCAAGGGTTTCTAATGACGATGATGATTCAAACTGTATCCATGCAGGTCAACCTAATTTAATGCTGAGGTGAGGAGAGGAAGATAAAAAATCGTCCTCATGGTTATGGTCATCCCTACAAAAAAGAGTTTTGTGTGTTTATGCACTGCTATGTGACAGCTGCTACATGTATAAACAGCTGGTACAATAATAAAGGTCCCTCAGGGTGGCACGGCATCAGGGACTGTGACACACCACAGCCTCTTTTTAGCAGCTGAGGTTTATGGTGCTGTCGTCCTATTAAATCAGATTGCAGCTCAGAGAGAAAGTTAGAGTCTCTATAAAGATTAAATTAAAGGGACATGTAGTTAAACAGATGTTTGAGTCACATCTGTTTAACTGTTCTGCGTGTCCACAAGGAAAGTGTTTCCTTTAAGTCACCTAGTGTTTGTGATGAAACATATAGGCATTTATTTGTTTAAATGTTATGACATGTTTCAATATGCAAATCATCCATTGTCTTTGCACATTGCACACATTTCCAGAAGAAGATATTGAAATATCTCTCGTATCACTCGCATAATTCTGGAAAAAAATAATATTTTTTAGGAATAACAAGTTGTACAAATCAGGCTATGAATGATAACAGATCATTTTGTAAAAACATTCTCAATGATATATATATAAATACAACTGTGAAGTTTGCATTCTGCTGAAGAGAACATTTTTGACTGAAAGCTTTTTTTGGGGAAAACCCGTTAAAATATGTATTGTTAAATTCCATACATTTAGCATGGCACTAGGTGAATATGGTAAACATTCGAACAAAGAGTGACATTTTACCAGTTGATGGGTTTCATTAAGAATATATAAACAATATGTATGTATGTGTACACTTTGTATGTAATATATAATGCTCAGGTAATGAGCCATGTCATGGAAGAAAATAAACTAAAACTCAAAACAAAATTGCCAAAAGTGTCTCTTTTTCTGAATTATTTGGATCCTAATCACCACTGTCATGTGAAACTGTATTAAGTTTCTACTGTACTTGTAATACGATTTGAGTTTGCAGCTGCATAAAATGTAATAATACATTAACTCATACCTCTCATATCTGACACAACTTTCTAAACAGGCTCTATATTGGAAGTGGAGCTCCCTTTGAATCATTTCAAGCTAAACAATGTGCCTTGGTCTTAGTGTTGAATGTAGCATGGATATGAACACTACTTACATCTTTAGAAACTGTAGAAAATAGATTAAGAGCAGCATTCGTTTTTGATTTCTCTTCGTACCCTTCCTGTGAACAGCCAAGACTTCTTCCAAATGTAGTCATGCTTCATTCTCAATAAACAGGCATTACTAATTTGCCAAATATGAAATGTAGTTTTTACTCACAGAACTACAGCGTTTCAAATGTTTGCGATTTTAAGGCTTGTTACTAATTATAATGGGTGCTTTTTCCAGAGGTTTAGTTGTGTGTGTGTGGAGTTCACTGACCTCTGGAAAATACAGTCGTGTGAGTTCTTACCAGAAACAAATGTTTTGGTTCCTCAGGGCAGTGACACACCACAAGATATGAAATAAAAGATAAAGAGAGCAAGAGAGAGATCTGAGACCTGGTCGTTGTGACTTTATGGGTTTCTTTTAATGGATTAATCATACCCAACTTGTTGAGGCAACAGACCTTTTTTTAGAGCTTGAGTTATCAGTTGCTTGGTTTTAGAAAACAGAGCCAAACCAAAGCAGTTAGTGGTTTGTCTGGAGGCAAATAACAATGGAAAATAACTGTGATGGTGACAGTAGTTAGCAAGCTCTTGTAAAAATTACTTCCAAACAGCAGCCAAGCAAAACACACCAAACGTTTTCAGACCTTTTTAGCCAAAACACAATAAGTCTGAACAAGTGTATGAAGTTTATGGCCAGATGGACATACGAGTTTTAAATTGAGGTAAAACATCTTAAATTCAATTGAAAAACATACACACAACAAGAGAAGAAGCATGAGTTCATATTGGGCCCAAAACAGTCATTTTCTGACAGCTTACATCAGCGTTTCTCAAAGTGTGGGGCGCGCCCCACTGGTGGGGTGCAGAGATGTGATAGGTGGGTCGCGAATTGACGCGACGAACGGGAGTTTTTTATTAATTAATTTTTTTAATTAAATTTTTTGGACCTCAGGCCGGAATCGAACCTGGGTCCTCGCGGGCGTTAGTGGACTGTTAAAGCCGGAGCCTCGCAACGGCGGGTGTTTGCGGCGGCGGGTGCGGTAGCGGCGCAGCGGCGCTGTGAAAGTCCACGGCCCACCTATGTCAGAGCCAGCGGCCCACCAAAGGCAGCGGCCCACCGGGAAAAGTCCCGAATCTCCCGATGGCCAATCCGAGCCTGCTCACACACACACAACTGAAACCAAAATACAGCGTTGCAGTCAGGAAGAAAAGCAATGTGGAGCGGCACCTCACCACTTCACAAGGAGTTTAACCGTGACACTTTTCGAAATCCCGTTTGTTTCGCCCCACTTTACAAATAGGCCTATGTTTATTATAATTTTTTAACACAAGCCGTCATCGCCACGGAGGTGCACAGAGCCTCTGTGAGCGAGCGAGACAGACAGAGAGAGCGAGAGAGCTAGAGAGAGCACACATTTATCTATTTAATATAGCCTAGGTGTAAAAAATAAAGTAAGAAATCATTCCAATGTGTGCTATAGGACAGTAAAAAAAAAAAAAAAAGTTTAAAAGGGGATTGATTAGTAAAATATGCATAAATAAAAAGAAAGAATGCTAACTAGGTAACATAAGATAGGAATAAACAAGTTTAAATGATTTGTTATTGGTTTTGATCATATTCTAAAGATGTTTGGATCATTGAAAAGTATACAGCTCCCTTTCAGTGTGTTGAGAGCTGTATCCATACATTCATTTTTTGCTCAAAGTGCACCAGATTGAGGCATTTCACTTCAACATTAAAAAAAAAATCTTCCCGGGGGTGCATGCCCCCGGACCCCCCTAGAGGAGGCGAGGTCCACCCCCAAATAAAGCAGGTTAAAATAATTAAATTGCATACATTTTCTTTAAGTAAATATTGAAAAGGGGTCCCACAGACCCAAAGAGCACACAAAGGTTAATGGTAAGCATATAAT
>NW_011366394.1:356207-361292 GCF_000735185.1 Notothenia coriiceps | reverse complement strand
ATACTATACAGTGCAAAAAAACTTAAAAAAAGAGGGTAAAAGGTAGCTCACGACGTAAAAGTAGCTCACGACTTGTTTTATTTTTTGAAAGTAGCTCTCATCCTAAAAAAGGTTGGAGACCCCTGTTATAGAACGATAAGTTTGACAATTTTAAGCTTGGCCTACCATTTTATTGGAGCGATGAGGAACAGGTGGGGCTTGAAAAGGCCCACCTGTTCAAAGTGGGGAATGACAGAAAAAGTTTGAGAACCACTGGCTTACATTAATGTTCCTATCTGTTTCTTAGCGGCTTAGCATTAGCCGCATGTTAGCTCTATCTGTGTGTACAGGATGTGTTCAGGCACAGTATTGAGTGTAGGTCATCCGTGTTTTGATGTTCATGTTCTTCTTTCCACATCCTCCCCCCATTTGTCGACTAATGACAGTGAGTAATAAAAGGTTATGTGATGTGGAAGGACAGATTTGCAGTTGTGGTTGGCCGATGCTCTGGTGGAAAAAATATTTTGGAAAGTTTTTGTTTTCATATTAGGATCTCCTTGGAAACAAGTGCAAGAGGTCTCAGTCCTGTCAATGAACCTTGGCTGACAAAAACATTTAGATTGCTTGTTTAAACTATATCCGTACAAAGAAGAAAGTTATATTTGTATATACTATATCTATATCTGTTGAAGTGCGATAGGGTTTCTGGTATCATCAGACCTAGTACAGGCCGACGGGGAAATTGACCAACGACAGTCTGTCAACAGATCACATGTTGGTTTTCTTCTTTCATTAACCACCGCCTTGCTGCATGTCGTCACTTACATCAATATGCATGTATAAATAGTTATTAATATATACCTCAATAATTCCCTTTTCATTTGAAATACACCCCATTTTCAGGCAACTGGTTTCTTGGCAGTAACACGACTGATATTTATTTATTTATTTATTCCACACATGGCAGTTATTTTAAAACAAAACAAGTAAACTTTACAAAACATGTACACTTATACTGGTTTATTATTTTTTTATAGTGCATGGTGGAAACGAGCAGGGAGAAGAAAATCTTATTTTACCTGCCTTTAAAAAAAAAAAATAACAACAAAAGAAATTAAAATGAAATAACCGTAAAAAAGTAAAATAAAAGCAATATTCTTTCAGTCACACTTTCTAACAAATACTGAACCATAAAACCCAGAACACAATCAAAAGTCAGCTTCATACTGTCGAATTACGCTATGTTGTCATTAGCTAAATGACACACCCTTCGTCTGAAGGGCCTGGTCTTAGATTTCCATTTCATGGCTGATCCTGATAAAGATAAGGCCATTACATCAGAAAAGGGAGGATCAGTGAAATCAGATATTCAGCACACTGGAGTATTTATTATAGATTTTGGGTGGAAGCAAGTTTAGGATCCTTAAGGTGATTGAAACGTAAAAAACAATTCGGAGCCAGAGAAAACATTTGTATGGACAGTATGTAGCCTTTAGCTGTACAGATGGAGATAGCCAAATACCTCCTAATTCCCAGGACATTGAATACCTTAGGAACACACACACTATACATACATTCACAGAGATAAAAGTAGGTTTGGATACATTAGGAAAACACTGAAACGACTCAGTACGGATTTTCGGATGAAAAACTTGGAACGCTTTTTTCAGATCTAATTTAAACCAATCCACCTCCGATATTACAAACAGACTCTCATTTCTCAAGAACACATCGTCCTCCTGCAGTGAAGCAGAGGGGGTAAAGATTCCTCCGTCAAAGCAATTATGCTTAGAAGAAACTGCCAAGATGACTTTCACTCTTTCCAGGATGCTGTCATACATGGGTTTACTTTTAATGCCGCAGTGTATCAAAACGTAATGCGGGATGATAGGGCATTAGGGTTTTTGCAATCTTTGAGCTTAAGAAAGAAGATGGCAAAGTCATGCAAAACTTCAATAGCTGTATACCTGTAAAACTTGGGTATGCTTGAAAAGGATACCTCTCCGCAAACATGGTTTCTGAAAGTTATAGAAGTTGGCGAACGAATGCAGATTCTGAAATCAGTGTTAACTTTGGTCAATAAGTGAAAACAGAATCTTTGAAATGGTTCAACACCATGTCATGTTGCAAACTTTCTATGCAAATTAGTTTCTTATGAATATTTCTCTACTGTACTGTATGTATCGTCCTGCCACTGAAAGCATAGTTCTTCATTGGACTGATGTTTGCTGCAGGGTACATTTCCGGTTGTGGATAAATTACCTTGTTGACCGCACTCTGCACCCCCCTCAGAGAGCTATAGCCTCAGCGTTTAAGCTTTGTCTGGTTTGCAAAGGGTTCCACAGGGTTCAAATTTGGAGGTCAATGTAGAAAAAAAGGATCAAATTGTAGTTATATTGCAGGTTATGTTTGGCAACAATATAAAAGTTCCCTTGGGAGAGATTCCATTTATCCTCTCCAGCCAAATTACCCCCATAGAGTCGTAGCAATTATTAAAAGCTTGTCCTTGTTCAGCTTTCATCGCTTTGGGTCCTCCGAGAGAATAATTAATTTTCGCAGGGAGACCGATAAGCGTATTTTCTCTCCGTCTAGTTACTGTATCTTATCATTTTGGAGAGAAAAGCTATGCAGTAACAGCCAGAGCTCGGGATTGGAAAATGCTCAATGTGGGCAACATAGCATGATGATAAATGTTCTGAGATGACACATGTTACAGCCATTATTTCATGGGGGGCCTAAAGTATGTCAACATGTGTTACGGTGGATTCACAGATTTGTCACTGATTTGTTTTCAGTGAACTCCTGAATACCTTACAAGGCAGTGTTTCCTAATTTTATTTTTGGCTGGTTGAACAAGAGAGACTGTAAACACAACACAGACATATTGCATCCTATGTTTTCTAGTAAGCATCAGAAGAACAGCAGGAATGGAGCGACATTGGCATGAGGCATGAGTTAGCATTGGCATGAGTTAGCATTGGCATGTTTGTCTAACATTCACTGCTTTTAGCTCTGCTTTGGTCTCCACCATCTCCTGAGGGAAATGGTGGCTATTTTGCAGCTTAATGCTTCATTATGTTCCAACGATAGAAAGGACTTGGTTTCACCGAAGGGTCGCCAGTTCAATTTGATCATTTGAAAAAAGCGCATTTGCGCACCAACATTGAGAGAGAGAGAGAGAGAGAGAGAGAGAGAGAGCACCCACCGCCAAAAAAGGAGCACCGGATCATTTGAAAAAAGCGCATTTGCGCACCAACATTGAGAGAGAGAGAGAGAGAGAGAGAGAGAGAGAGAGAGAGAGAGATATTTGCGAGTTGCATAAGAACTGGTAAAATAGCAGGGTTTCCCACACATAGACTTTACTTGGGTGGGCCACCTAGGTATATTAACGGCCGCCAAAGTATAATTTGCGAGCCATTTAGGTTTAATGTTAATAATCCGTCCGCGAGCGGCATCTGCGTCCTCGCTCAACCCCTCGCTATCGCGTGAAGGGTCTGCTTTATGAGCTCCGCACAGTAACCGTGTTGCGAGGCTCCGGCGAACAGTTCATGAGCGTGATCACTAGCGCATCTACCCAACCAAGATTTGGGGCGAAGATAACCAAATCAATTTGAATTAAGTCATTTTGTACCGTGATTACATAATTTATATGGAATTAATCTCTACAGTAAAAGTAAAACATTTTCAACCCTATTGTCTTTGTTTTTCCCCCCGTCCCCCACTTTGGTGTTCGTGGTCGAATTTGACCGGTCCTGTTTGAACTGCTATTACATTAACACAAAAACCATTAATCATCACCAAATTTCATTTAACACCCTTTCAAACTGTAAATATTGTATCAGACTACTGGTATACATGAAAAACTGCAGTAAATATATACAAGAATAGCACTGAACATGTATTGCGTGTGCCAGGTGTGGGATCACGTGGGGATGCACATGGAGCGGAAAAATGTGTCAAATTGTTCTGTGATGTGTTTGCTGTGTGCGGTGGTGTGATTCCATGGGGGGACTGGGTCAATAAGGGGAACTGTGTGTGTGTGTGTGTGTGTGTGTGTGTGTGTGTGTGTGTGTGTGTGTGTGTGTGTGTGTGTGTGTGTGTGTGTGTGTGTGTTGTGTGTTGTGTGTGTGTGTGTGTGTGTGTGTGTGTGTGTGTGTGATGTGTGTGTGTGGTGTGTGTGTGTGTGTTTTATCCAAATTCAATGAAAGATGGTGATAGCAATTTTATATGTTAAATGTCTACTGTAAGGATATCTCAAAGCCTAATGCAATGAATGTAAAACAAACAGTTATGATGATGAAAGTAGTAATCGGTCGATTTGAACCGAAGACAATGGAGGGTTAACTGTCAGGAAGCCTTTTGCTAAGCTGAAGCAGAGGATTGCAGCATAACTACTACTGGAAATGAATATAAAATGCGTTTGTTTGTTTGTTGCACCACAGGAAGATAAGGCTACGGGTATGAGAAGGATGGGATTTATTTATCAGATATGGCCTAAGGATTACAAATTGAGACCACGGCAGATGTGATAGGGAAATGTATTCAATAGCAGTCTCTTTCATTTCCTGTTAGGCCTGGATTAATGGCAGCAGCTACTCACATATACAGTAACAGTTAAGTCATATTTCAGTCATTATATCCAATAAACTACACAGTTACTTGTTATTATCTCTTTGACCATATCAAGAGTATTNACACACACATCCTATCATGTATCTTATCACACAACAGTCACATGTTTCCCCTCTGAAAGCTATGCTTGTATAGATTTACCAGTCATCATCTCATGACATCTTTAGGATTAGGTAAATAACAAAGCTTAACTGTTCCCATGGCCTAAGGTCTTCCCTGAACTTCCCTTCACCCCAAAGTCACCTTACTTTAGAATCAGAAGGACCATTGTCACTCTAACTTGTGTGTGACCCAATCATCTCCTGATCTGATAAGAGTCTTTCAGGAAACGAACGTACATTTAAAAATGAGAACAAAGGACGTTTATCTCGTTTACTGCTGGGTGACCCAAGTCTCAAGGCCTCTTTTGGGGTCTGTAGGAGATAAATCATTAATTCTACTAGACTTTAACTGCCTTATATCTGAAAATGTATC
>NW_011366394.1:352389-356172 GCF_000735185.1 Notothenia coriiceps | reverse complement strand
CAGATAGCCAAAAACCACCCTTTTGATTACACATAAAAGTGGAAGAAAAGACTATTGCGATATATTTAAAAGAGGAAAAATTTACTTTGTCCCTTCAAATTTAACACACACGAATATATGAGGTGACATTAAAATGAATATACCAGATTGAACTTTCCTGCCATAACACGTTACTTTAATCCTTCAAATAATTCAAATAATACTTCAGGAGTGAGGGACACGGCTTAGAACGGGCGTGTCGCCTGGCAGGACAGGAGAGTGTGTGCACCAGTCTGCCTTGATCTATGAATTCATGTCCGTGACACTCACTGCTGCCCACAGCTGTTTTATAGAAGGAAATTCCTTCACTTCATGAAAGTGTTTTAACCACACACACCTCTACACACACATGACGGGTGTTATTTTCCCCATAAGNTCATATGTTGTATCTTTTAACAGAAGTTTATGTTCTTGGGCTTAAATGGCTTCCCTGTTCACTTTACCTTGAAGTCACTTACTTAGGATGAACATTTTATTGATAAGCTAAAAGGGTTTATCTCGTTTACTGCTGGGTGACCAAGTCTCAGGCCTCTTTGGGGTCTGTAGGAGATAATCTTTTTCTGCTTTAACTGCTTATATCTGAAATGTATCTGGGGAATTCCCTGTTGTTGCAAGGACTATTGATAATTACATAGAGACCTGTAGGGGCCTCTTTTGGTATCTTGCTTTAGGCAGAAGTACTCAATGGCAGCAATCCAGTTTAAACACACTTATCTCTATATGAGGTGCTTAAAATGACTATACCAGATTGAATTTTCTGCTAACAGTTAACTCTTTAATCCTTCAAATAATTCAAATAATACTTCAGGAGGCGCCCAGGTGGCATCCTTACTAGGTGCCCGAATCACCTCAACTGGCTCCTTTCGACGCGATGATTAGCTTGCGTGGCATTTCATTGACGTTTTCCCTTCATGTGATTTAACACGGCTTCTACTTATAGATCCCTTTAGGACAGGGGTGTCAAACTCAAGGCCCGGGGGCCAAATCCGGCCCGCGACTTCATTTTACGTGGCCCCGCAAGAGCTTGCAAAGAATATAACACGTATATTACACGGTTATATGCCACTTTACAGAAGCAGATTGCCCATAAACTACACGTCCCACAATGCATCTTGTTTTGTGACATGCACACTGAAGAGACTTGCAATTATTTGCCCTGGACTTCTGCTTTCAGACGTAGTTCATTACTAAGTTATTATCCTATCCAATAATAAACCAATTTAGAAGCAATAATGTAATTTAATAAATTATTTTATATATGTATATTTATATAGTTACAACCGGCCCTTTGAGTGCAACCTTTATGTGAATGTGGCCCGCGATGAAATTGAGTTTGACACCCCTGCTTTAGGACATGCAGTAAATACCACAACAACATGCAATTTGTCATTTAAGCTTAAAGTAAATGTTTTGTTTGTTTGTTTTTCAAACAGGCGATTGGTATTTGTGTCCCGTGTGAAAAAGAAAACCTCAACGTTTTTATTTGATTGTCAGTCCATGACTTCACAAACGTACTTATTTGAAGCCAAATCCTGTCGGTTCTGTTGTGTTTTAGTTTTAGCTTTCTTTGAGTTGGCTGCTAACGTGGCAGACATGAGACTCAGGGTCGCTCATGAGGTTTCGCTGCAGTCTGTCCTGGCTGAGTGCAACTTTCTTCTTGTGTCGGAGGTTCAAGTGAAGCGTTTGTTTTCATCCAGATCGTGTCACAGCAGATTAGCCGCTGATGCAGAGCAGAGCTTTCCCACTAACTGGGTTCTTCTTTTTCTAATCCCACCTTCATACTGATGGAGAGGCTTCGATGCTTTGGTTTAGGCTCGCGTTAGCTGATCTGAGTATGTTAGTCATCTCTTTACTGGCACACTTTTCACTTCTTCCCGTCGTACACTCTTTCTCAATTCTTCCTCCTCCTTCTGTTCCCCTTTCATCCTTCACTCACTCCCTTCTCTCCTCTTCCTTCTTCTTCCTCTCCAAAACCCTGTCTCTGGATTTTCAACTGTCCTTATCTCCTCTTCCTCTCCTCTCTTTCCTTCCTCTCCTTCTCTCCTTCCTCTCCTCATCTCCTCTCCTCTCATCTTCCATCCTTCTTCTCTCCTCCTCTAACCAATAATCTCTCCTCTCCGTCTCCTCTCTCTCTCATCTCTCATTCCTCCTTCTCATTCTGCCTCTCATTCTCTCTCCTACCTCTCCCGTCTCCTCTCATCTCCTCTCTCTCTCCTCTCATCTCCTCTCTCTCCTCCTCTCTTCATCTCTACTCCTTCCTCTCATCTCCTCCTCCTCTCAATTCCTTCCTGTCTGGGTCTCTCCTCCTCGTCCTTCTCTCTCCTTCATTCCTTCCTTCATCTCTCTCCTCCTCTCCTCTCCTTCCTCCTCTCCTCTCCTTACTTCATCTCCTCTCTTATCTCTCTCTTTCTTCCTTCTTCTCTCCTGCTACTATCTTCATCTTCCCTTCTATCATCTCTCTCCTCTCTCTCTCTCTTCCTTTCCTCATCTCCTCTCCTTCATCTCCTCATTCCTCTTCTCCTCTCCTCTCTCTCCCTCCTTCCTCTCTCTCCTTCTATCTCTTTTCTCCTCTCTCCTCTCATCTCATTCCTCTCCTCTCTCAATTCTCTCATATCCTTCATCTCCCTTCTCTCATTCCTCTCCTCTCCTCTCATCTCCTTCTCCTCATCCTCTCATCTCTCTTTCATCTTCCTCTCCTCTCTCTTCTCCTCTCATCTCCTCCCTTCCTCTCAGTCTCTCTCCTCTCTCCTTCTCCTTTCCCTCCTTCTTGTCCCTCCCCTCTTCTTCGTAAGCCTTCTCTTTTCTTCTCGTCGTCTTTGCTTTGACTCTCCGTGTTTCCCATTTTCTCTGCTCATATTGTGTCTCCTCCTTCCTCTCTTTTGAATGCTTCAGTTTGGCCTCCTTCCTTTCTCTTGCCTCCTAGTTTGCTATGTCTCCTCCTCTCCTCATCCCCTTCTCTTCAATCTGTTTGATCTCATCTCTCCTTTCTCTGTTTTTTACGTTTTCTCCTTCTTAGGTTATCTTTACCTCTTGTCTCTCTTCCCTTGTTCTCCTTATATCCTTCCAATCCTCTTTTTTCAAATCCTTTCTTCCTCCTTTAAGTTTGCTTTTTATCTCTCTCCTCCTTTTCCTACTTTCTTATTCTCCTTCCTTGTTCTCTTTCCTCTCCTCCTTTTTCCACATCCATGGGAATGTGTCCTCTTTCTTAAAACTTTCCTCTTGTCTCCTTCCTCCTTTCTTCGTTCATTTTTCAAACTAGCCTCATTCCTTCGTGGCTCTTGTGGTTCCTATTTCTGTCACTGATCCCTCTCCTCCTTTTAAAAAACCTCCTCCTCCTGTTTTCCTCTGGCTCCTTTTGGTCTCTTGCCTCTCCTCATCTCTCTTTTCATCCCGACGTGCAAAAGAACCCAAAATATTCAACACAGATCCTCCTCCCGTTTCTCTCCCGGTGTATCGCTCTCCTCTCTCCTCACTTTCAACTGACGAATTAAAGACTTAGATTTTCACTGTTGTTTTGAAGTAACCTGATCACACACACACACCACACACACCACACACACACCAAAACACACACAACAACCACCACACACACACACACACACAACCACACCACCACCAACACCCCACCTCTGAGGGGTGTCAGTGACGGATTTGGCTGGGACAACTCGTGATTTAGTACCTCTCTGTTAATTCAACTACATACAGATCAGCGGCAGCTGTTCAGCCGTCTGGTGTGTGATGTGT
>NW_011366394.1:345857-350857 GCF_000735185.1 Notothenia coriiceps | reverse complement strand
CAACCGGAGATCTGCAGGTCCGAGTGGACGAGCCTGGGCCAGACTCTCTCCCTGCACAGGTAGGACTATCACCTTCATGCTGTATCACATCTGGCTCTATTCGGAGCTCCCCAATTCTTCCTGATCCAATATTCCATTTTCAAGAGCCATATGTTGGCAAGTACTGTTTGGCACCACTGTTCAGTTCTTGGTGACAAAATTCAATTTACTGAGAGCTTGCAAAAGCATATTATTCTAATCTTTGTGTGAAATGCTTATAAGATTTGTAATACAACTTTCCAAAGGATTATTTCTGCTTCTTATTTGACAGGCTTTTTTGAAAGTTTTAAAATAAGAGAACAATGAAATAAGAAAAGGCAAAGCACCCCCTCTATTCTTTTGTTCTTAAGACATTAGAGGCATGCACTGATGAAAAACATACCCAACTTGGTGATTTTGAGAGCTGACTAAGTGTTTCATTAGAAGTTATTTAAAGATAAATTTCAGCAGTGCGACTAGCGCCAGACATTCAATAAACTATTTGCAGCTTGGAAGGCTTCTGTGCCAAGGATGAAATGACATGGGTGAAGATATGAAAAGAAAAAACCCCTTCAAACAAGCAATGAATGGCTGTATTCATTACATTTAGGTTGCACCTTGTTCAAGATCAGCATTAAAGGGACTGCTAAAGTACTTTTTGTTTGGAAGTTGTGGAAGTTGTGGAAGTTGTGCCAAGTTCCTGGACGGTCACTGCATGCTGGAGTTGATGAATCGTGGATAAATTATGCAGCAAAGGAAACATTCAATGGCTAATTTTAGATGCCCCATCGCTGCTTTTGTTATGTAACTGGCTGGTGGTCGCATGCACCATAACTGAAAAACACACACACAGGCATTCAGTTCCCTGAGAAGCTCCACTTTTGCCAGATTGTGGGGTTAATTTAACCTCTTGGATCCAAACTCTGGATAATCACGCCCTCCTCATGACTCTTGTTTATTATGAATACATCGTGAACTTTAATCTTTTTGCACGGATTGACCACACCAAAACTTGAAGTGCTGTAAAGCTTCATGCAGAGTTTGCGTGTTCTGCGGGTCTATAGCCTATGTGTGTGAGCGTTGCTATAATGTCCATCTGCACATGGAGTTAAAATCCAGACTGTGTGGTTTCCCTCTGGAATCCTGCACAACAACAAAAAAATACGGGGGGGAAAGAGAAAAAGCTTGACTTGCAAGTTTACTCTGATTACAAAGTGCGAGAGTCCCTTTTGCTTCAATTTCTGCTGTTTCAGCTTGCCGCAGTTAGGTTTAAGTGGAACACTTTGTAGTAGGAGGAAGGAGAGTGAGAGAAGGAGTGTGTGTGTGTGTGTGTGTGTGTGTGTGTGTGTGTGTGTGTGTGTGTGTGTGTGTGTGTGTGTGTTTGTGTGTGTGTGTTAGGGTTAGGGTTAACTGCAGATGTGTCTGGCACCAATACAAAGCCTTGTAGCTGGTTGGTTAGCGGAGACAGTGTGCATGTTTTTGTGTTTGTGTGTGTGAACTCTGTTGAACATCTCATGACAGTTTTGGTTCTCCCTCATTTTAATGAAGCAGTTTGCAAAGCACTCGAGGTTTTTGATAGAAAAGCATAAAAATAACGAGAGTAAAATATGACATAAAGTAAAAAATACATGTAGTAAAATGGCCCGAAATGTATAAACCTGACACATTTGGGCTCTACAGTAACCCCGTTTTTATGATGCAGCTGAGGTTTTCATAGTTCGCCGTTTCAGAACATGATTAGACCAAGCCAAGAAACACGGGGGAGACCACACTGATGCCTGCATAACGTCAGCTGAAAACTGGCCGGTTGTCACAAGCACACACACGGGAGTATGGACTCTGACACGCGTGTGTACATGGGATGGTGACCTCTTCCAAGGGTTGAAGCTGCTATTCTTGTAGTTTGGATTCCAGAGAATGGGAGAAAAGCACCACCTCCGACCCTCTCTGAAAAAAATCAAAGTGTCATTTACTAAGCTTTTTCCCCTCTCTGCTCTCCTTTCCTGCAGACCTGATTGCGTCTGGTTTCAATTAGGCTCTCAGGGGTGTGTGAGGCATTTCTCTGTCGCTTGTTCTCCCCACAGTTCGTCTGTCTGTGTCGATTCATCCTCCTCTATACTTGTGGTTAGACTTTTCCCCTCTTCTTCTCTTTACATTCTCACAGACTGTGCTGTCATTCTTTCCTTGTGTTCCTTCTCTTTGTTACAGCTGGATGTATGTTAACATGGTAACAAGCCTCAGACCTGTGGGCATGCATGCACACCCACACAAAGGGAACCAAAGACAAATAAAGTCAGGAAAGCTTTCTGGGAGGTTGGCTCGCAGAGGAAGAAACCCTTACCTTTTAGCTTTCTCCATCTCACCCTCCAACTCTGTCTCTGTAATGAACTGCCTCACTGACTGACTCTCTGAATTGTTAGCATTCTTCTACTAGTAGCTAAGCTTCGTTCTTGTTTTTGAAGCCTCTCCTGCTTGTTCTCGCTCCCCCTCTTTAACACAGTGGCCCCTTGTGTTTCTGAACTGTTTCCTCAGGAGGTCTGACCTTCTTCCATCCCAAGTTGCCAGTCCAACGTTACTTGCGCATGGAGAGCCTCTACAGGCAGCCATTGCAGGTAGCTATTTGTATGACTTGCTCACTCCCCAGTCTGAGATAAGGTTGCAAATTGTCATTTAAAAGCGATTTTATAAGATACGCAAGGAAATGGCTACACAGTAAGATCAAAACAATGAGCTGAAAGGAACTTAAATGCACCGTAAAGCCTAGGGGATTTACAGTGTGCTGTTTCTTTGTTGTTCCTAATGGGGGGGCCACTTTCATACTTCGCTTGTTGTGTGAGGTTTCCCTCCGTCGTTTGTTTGATATACAATTATTTATTGGAGCAGTTTCAAGCCATGTGTTTTGGCTCGATTATGTAATGCCCCTGTATTGTGTCTTTAGGACAGTTCATCTTTTGGTGCAAGCCTGCCAAGCTCAACCTAGTTCAGGTTTTGAGTTCACACCGATAGGAACCAGTCATTGAAGTTACAATGACTGCATTTTTGGTAGTTCCAGAGTTCCACAAATGATATGACACTATGACACTATATTAATATATTTGATCTCTCTATATTATCAGGACAAAAGGCCCTTCAAGAAGAAAGGCCTATCTTGGAAAATGGTTCCCAATCGAGTGGAAATCCCATGCTAGCTTAGCTTCTGCCGTGAATGTTGTCTTTAGGGCTTCCCTTGTGTTCACTTTCTCCTTGAGGGGTTATTTTCATTCTAAGTTGTGGTTTTCAAATAAGTGTGCTTCCTCCATCTGTATTTCTCTTAATGTCTTGCAATGTTTTCTCCCACCCCCTCTTCCTGGTGGGTTGGGATGGTGTTAGAGGCCAACTGTCTTTGTTTCCATCGGTCTGCAGAGACCAAATGAACCATTTGAGCACACAGACAGTTCTGAAAACATACACAGACAGGGCTTTCCTTTGTAATGTATCTCACTGTGTACATCTGCATAAACATACAGTTTTATGTGTGTGCCATCTGGAAGTTAACTCCGCTTCATTCACACTCATAACATCCGCCAGGGAGGGTATGTTTTCGGTTTTGGATTGTTGTTCTTCTGCAGGACTCCGGAAAGCTAACGCTCCTAACTTGGTGGAAGGGTGTAGAAAGGGTCAAGGAAGAACTCACTGAAGTTTGGAGCAGATCCGGATCAAGGGCCAGACACACGTTGTTTTTCAATCATTAAAAAGACATTGACAGAAGTCTGCTTTCGATGAATAGTTAGCCTTATTATTTGTGCTTTGATCCTTGGTCCTTTGGCAAAGCGGTGTTTGTAACTTCCTCTTGCCTTGGCCAATGTCACCACTCGCATCCTGCCAAACAACCGGGTTTAATTTACTTCTTTCTGGAACACTACCCTGCATTATGTGTATGAAATGTATGTGGTGTTCTACTGTAAATCTTAAACTAACGCCATTAAGAGGAGTTCAAAATACAACATTGTGTAAAGACTGCGAGAAAATAAGTAGTTTAATTTCAAAATAAGGTGCAGTGAAACTTGTAAAGCAGGAGACACATGAAGTTCAGTTGGAGATAAGTTTTCTTTCCATGCACAATTTTGCCCAAAACAAATTCCCCACAGGGTAACACCTAAGCATTTATTCAGTGCTCTGTTATGATAGAGAGCACACTTAAGCTGAGTACTTGCTATCCCGTAAGTGTCTAAAAGACTGACTCGTAAATTGTTTTGGTTTGAAAAGATTTAACACAAATTCCCACATTGAATATTCCACTTGCTCAGCACTTTCAGATACAAAGAACAGTAAGAGTGTGTTTGGTGCACGCCAGTAATTCCATCTCTATCATAGCTGATGGCATTGTCATACACACACTACAGTTTTGTCTGATAGGGTTTACTTGCTGCACTGATTGTGGTCTCTCTATGAAATCCACCTGACGTGGAGCCAGTCATTCAAAAGAAAAACATACATTTTCTCATAATTAGCAGCACCCAATATAAGAGCCAAACAACATACTGTTAACAGACTCACCCTGAGGCTTTTACTCTTAGCATCAATAAACTGTGAACAGACTGAGAAACCTCTCAGCCAAATACAGCACTACATAAAGTGCTGAAGGCTAGACTAAGATTGATGAGATGACCACTTGTTAGAACGGGGTACAAAAATACTGGACTCAAATGCAACGACTGTGGTACTCTCCTCTCTGGTGTCCGCTGGGTCTCTGGACATATGAAGCACACTGAAACAAAACGAACTGGCACAAGACAAAGGGAGACAAGGACTATTTAAACATGAGGGAATTGGGAACAGGTGGAAACAATCAGGGGCGGGGCAGATGCTGACGATGGCGGGAAAACACCCAAAGTGAGGAAGTAACAAGGTCTGAAAAGAAAGACAAGAGGTAAGTACAAAATAAAACAGGAAATGGGAAAACGAGACATGACATGAAACATGGGGACTTGACTAGAGATGAC
>NW_011366394.1:338858-345795 GCF_000735185.1 Notothenia coriiceps | reverse complement strand
ACCTGACTAGACTTGGAATGACATAAATACCTGACTAGACTTGGAATGACATAAATACCTGACTAAACATGGAATGACAGACATAAAACACAACTAACACAATTGACGAAACACCACACCACTGAAGTTACTCATTTGTTCTGTCTGGGATTAAGAACATTAAACAATAAGAACATAACATTTGTCAAATGTATATATGTGTGGCGCAGTAGGCTAGTGTGTTGGTGTTCGGATCAGGGGAGCACAGGTTCAAACCCCACTGCGGTCAGCATGTCGTTGTGTCCCTGAGACACTTCACCGCAAATTGCTCCTGTGGGGATTGCCCACAGTATTGAGTATGTAAGTTGCTTTGGATAAAAGCGTCTAAGTAACATGCAATGTAATATATCTAACGTTAGCTAAAGAATTGTACACGTTAATCAAAGTTCAAGGCTTTTATTAGTCATACATACATAGCTACAGTGTAGTTATGACGATGAAAATGTTAGGTCCCAGGCTCCACCAACAGTGCAACACAATAAAACAGAAACACAGAAGAAATAGTGCAAGTAAATACAAAAAATAAAATAGTCAAATAGTGAAATAAGAGTCTGATTGACTACGTTAGAGAACTTGTTAAATATCTGATGCTATCTGGAGCTTTGTAAGGCACTTGACTGCATTATAAATAACAAAGCTAGCCATGCTAACACTTTTTTGAGGCCGTACATACAGCATTGCTTTAGCCAAATGCTAACGTCCTTACATGCACATAAAAAGCAGACAAATCACTTTCCATCTTTTTCTGATTTTTCCCAAATGCTTATTTTTCCATGTTCTAAAATAAGAGACAGATTGCTACCAAACTTCATGCTGGTTCAATACAGATGACAGTGGCAGTAAAACAACAGTCTGCCTAGCATTTAGAGCAACTCCCCTGGGGGAAGTAACTGAAACCCTGAGGGCTTTCTGGTCAACGTCTACAGGCACGGAGACGGGTTTCTTTGTGTTGGAAAAGACTTGCCAGAAGGAGCTGGGGTGGGTAATAATACTAGACTGGAATGGCTAATTTCGAGCTGATAGGGGCACGAGGTGACCCAATAGGATTGGACTTGTTGTTGTTCCCAGCTGGAATGTGTCTTGGACCTTCAGGCTGACCGTTGTTAGATATTTCTAAGAAGGGCTAGCATTTTTCTGGTGAGCAGATGTGATGTGGAAAAATCTGAGCAGTGCCAGCAATAGTTCAACAGGTTTAGGGTTCAGTGACTTAAAAGGCAAGTTGATTGATCTCAAAATAAACTTATAATGTGCAATAAAAGTGAACAGTTCCCTTAGCTTGTTTAAACGTACAATTCAATATTTTCAGTTTGATCGACTTCTGTTGACAAACCCCTGCAGTGCAAAACCTTTTTTAGGCAACAAAACTACTCAATTAGGTTTAAGAAAATATTGCTGTTTGGGTTATTGGGTTAGTTAAGTAGCTATGTTACATAACCAACCCAAACAACAATATTTTCCTAGGGTTAGGTTAGGGTTAAGTAGGTATGTTACATAACTAAAGTATGTCACAAGTCAATGTCAACAGCTATTTCTTGGCCATCCATCCATACACCATAACAATGCAAGGTCTTTAGAGGCAGTCATGCATGTCCTTGCTCACAGTTACATGGTTTATACACAAATTCATTTTGTATATTTCCAACAGATGACTGTATATCAATGCAGAATCTATTGGCAACAGGACAACAGTTTGGTATGAAAAGCGTCCTGGTTAGGAGTCCAAGTTGTATTAAACTATTACGTTCCAGCAGGCTTTGCTAAAATAATACATATTAACAGTCTGTGCAGAGAGAAAAACAGGCGAATGCATTGACCAAAATTGAATGTTGTTTCCTAATTATTTAACTTTTTATTAGTTTGTAGACTGGATTTTAACAATGAAGTCCTGAAAGGTTTTCTCTGAACTCCAAGTTACTAATCACACTGAAAAACAATGACTTTGGAAAAGAAAGTCCAGATATCGAATGGATACAGCAAAACCCCAAAAAATATTATTTGTTCTTGTTTGTTCTGACTGATAGCTTGGGAGTTCTTAGATTGCTTATGAATTGTAATGCAATTCATGCCACACTTTACCCATTAACCTGCACAAGACAAATGGTACAGTTACATCACAGTACTGTTTATAAAACACTTGTACCAAACCAAATGAAATTGACCTGAAAGCATTTACTCAGAGGAAGTGTCTGGGTCCGCTCAAGACCCATGTCCATGCTTTCCACCTCAGTCTCATCCAGAGTTTGGACTGGCACAAGTCTCACCTGTCTCTCATCAGCCGCACAATCATGCAAGAACATTTGCCTGGTGTTGATGTATAGGACCCATGCACATGAACACATGAGCAAATTCATTCTGGTCCCGATGGGTTTGGGGTAACAGCTCACTAGAAGTGTATTATTGCATGGACGGCTGCAGTGAAGGGGAATCAAACTTTCATATTCGCTTCATTTGAGATGATTGCAAGTTGGACTGTAGACTGTCAATAGACTGGAAAGGGTCTCCCCTGGTACATTCTCAGCTGTTTCTGTCTGTCGATAGCTAACATGCCCAGTCTGTTATTCACAATGGAACGAGACCATCTGCATTGACGGGCTTGTTCCACTGTGTGAGAGTCTGGAAGACTGTGAGGAGGCTGCGGTTTGGTACAGTTGGACTGAGTCAGCATGTGTGTGTGTGTGTGTGTGTGTGTGTGTGTGTGTGTGTGTGTGTGTGTGTGTGTGTGTGTGTGTGTGTGTGTGTGTGTGTGTGTGTCTGTACAGTGTTCTGGCAAACATGTGGACCTGGACTTTCTGCTCCTGATCGCACAAGGGACGCATGACTCACAATTTTTGAACCCCTTGTATCCATAAATATCAATAACTCAAGTCTTGGAGTTACCATATTTCCCACAATTTGCCAGTACAGATGATAGGACAGCAGGGGTTCGAGGAAGAGCGAGAGAACAGGCTTGAAAATAATCTTGTAGGAAAAGATGGAAAGCGAAACCTTGGGGTCTGATTAGCTGATTGAAGAAGAAGTTCATGGGATATCCATGAAAGAAAACTGCAACTTTACTACGACCACACTCTAGCCCATAATATGTTAACACGTAACAAATGTCGCTTTTTTCTTTTCCTTCAAACCCCCTATCCTGTTTCCTCTCGCTCCACCTCTCCGCTAATTCTTTCAACATGTGCAGTGTTACCATTTAGATGTCAGCAAGTCTCAACATGCCACCATGAGAAATGCCTGTACGTTTGATTACATATGTAAATACAATTATATTCCTTTTCTTTACCGTTTAACCTTTCAAATATTTCCCTCACAATATAACACTCTGTCCAGCTTTTTATTTTCACCAATTGATCAATCATTTAATATTAGACTTAAACAAAGGTTAGAATGTTTTCTGTCCCATTTTCTGTCATTGTTATTACGTACAATATGGTCGTTTGTAGATTCAAAATGAACTGTAAACTGGTGAAAATGGTGAAAGGTGTAAAAAATGTTTGCATTGTTAACCCATAGCTACTTTGCCATTATCATTGCTTGCTTGCTATAGTAGCTCGGACGTGAGCAAACGTGTACAAATATTACTATCTCTAAGAAATGACGTGGGCAGAACTTTTATTTGGTTTTCATCTTTAGTTTTAGGGGAAGGTTTGGTCAAAAGAGGAAGTACGGAAACTATGGACATTTATCAAAAATCGATACAGAGTTCGTCAGGTCAAACTTTCTGACTTACCGCTGTATTACCTTTACATTTTTTGGCAAATCACTACAGAGCCTCAAGACGAATGTTATCTATCATTCAACCAAGTTAAAGATTTATTCATTTCTGACACCTCCCGTTGTTATTGTGTCGTTTGTCAGTCTTGCATTGCCTGCCATCAGAAGTACTTGGGTGACAAAAATGACCAACGGTGAACGTCACGTTGGTTCATGTCTTACTGGGTTAAGTGAAAGTTTTTCCATAGTTTTGGAACACAGGACGAATAAAAAGAAACACTTTAATAACACAATTTATATGTTTACGTTAGCTCCAGTGTAATTAGTCAAACAGAGTTAGCCAGAGCCAGGAAAAAATCCTACGCAACCCAAAACAAGTCAAACCTCACCTCTCCCTCTGTTTTTCTCTCTGCACACAGCTGTGACGGGCCTCCCGTGTCCCGTCACGCCAATCTTCCGACAACAGTCTTCCGAGGTTGACCCGATTACCTCGTCTCCTCTCCCATAATGCGTCTCCTCATAACCCTCCTCCTCCTGCTGCTCCTCCGGTCAGCTGAGCCCCGGAGAGGCCCTCGCTCAGGGGCTATGGAGAGGGGTGCGAGGGGCCGGGTGCGGGGCAGAGACAGGGCAGGAGTGATGAGACGTCAAACTCAGGAGTGTAAGGAATACATTGAGGCCGGAGAGAAGTACCTGGACTGCCAGGACAAGCAGCTGACGGCCGTGATGCAACACTGGCCTAAAGATATTCACCACCTGCTGCTGGCAAGAAATAAGATTCAGGTATGTACTAGTGCACTTTCTACTTGCTCATGCACGTTTAAAGAGGCATGACATGTGTGAATTGACTGTAGCAGGGGGTCTAATGAGACACAACTTACAATAATTAGCAGGTTCTGAGAAAGTCTAGTACAGTTTTATATAACCAGTTTGTAAATAAGCCGACCCTAGCTGGTTGCTAGCATGAGCATCTGCACACCATTTATTTGGAGCCGAGATCAAAGACACATTTTCCTGCTGGGTGTGTGTGTGTGTGTGTGTGTGTGTGAGGTTTGTTTATGACTAAGTGCGCACACAGGATATGTGTCACAGGTGTTGAGAGGAACAAAACAAACCGCTTTGCCTGTGAGGTAATAAATAGAGAGTAGACCAATCACTGACAAAAATCCCTCAATTACGAGTATAATTACGGTTAATGGTCGATTTCAAAGAGCTGGTTGTTGAATTAGAGAGTAGTGAAGGAACAAATGAAAAAACAATGGATTTTATTGTATTTCGAGCTAGGTCTTTATAACTTTTTTGTTGGATTTTGCCAAGAATTATAAAACATTATTGCAAAACAACAATCTGATTGTTAAAGCCAACTCATTGTAATTAGGTGCATAGTATTTATGCGTTTACAATAGGCCTAGGGGTGCCCTACAGTTTCAATTGCGGAATAAACTCATCCCATTATGTGATATTACCTCATCGGGCCTTTGCCTATAAAAAGTTAGCGAACAACGATGTCTTGGACAATGTTTGACAACTAACTTTTGGTTGAGTCTCACCGTTCTCATGATTCCCATTTGAAAATTAGCAGACAGCTGCCCAGTGCAGACACATTTCCATTGAAAATTGAGCAGCAAAGGAGCCGAATATCATATATATTGATTGAAAACAAATGTATCTAATTTATCGGTTTAATCTAATTTTCATTTCTCTTTGCAGCACTGAAAAGGTTTTGGTTTATTAGAAGCTAATGCACTAGCGGGAGTCCAGGTTTTGGGTAATTCGAAGCTAATACACGAGCAACAGTCCAGGTTTTGGGTAATTCGAAGCTAATACACTAGCAACAGTCCAGATTTTGGGTAATTAGAATCTAATGTCGTTGCAGGATCCTTGCTATTTGTTTGTATCATCATAGTTGATTTTGGTACATTAGAATCTAATGTCGTTGCAGGATCCTTGCTATTTGTTAGTATTCTCATGTTGATTGCACTATTGTAAATCACCAATCATTCTCGTCTCCCCTTAGGTTTTGCGGGACAACATGTGTTCCCAGTTCTCCCAGACTGAAAAGACCTGGGACCTGGCAGCAGAACCACATCTCGATGGTGGGAGGACGGGAGCGTTTCCGGCCTCTCAGAGCTTCACCACCCTTGCCCCTTTGTCCTCAGCACACTCTGGAAGACCGCCACTGACAGGAGGTCTGCTGCCTCTGCCTCGCCTCACCCTAACCCCTCGTCTCTACGAACACCCTGGACCTGCCAACTGCCAATTGGACAGCCTGGTCACGGTACATGTTCAGTGCCTAGCACGCACCTGGGCAACTACGCAAGTGCGCGCAGCTGTGCGGATAGCAAAGAGCTGAATGGCTGAAGGTAGAGATCCGTTGTGCTCCGGAGATCAATCCAGGTTGGACAGCGAACCAGCGCGGGGAGTGGGGGCGGGACTAAGGGCCTACAGCCAGACCCAAAAAGACAGAGGCACGTCCATGTGCCACAGTCTACAATGGTTCCCCAAACCTTGGCTGGACTGCGCAACAAATGGTGGAGACTGTCGCACTGTAATCACACATTCACTATAACGTATTAGGTTTAAGTTGAAGAATATATTAAGGTTCACCTTATTATGCAAATCCACTTTTTATGGTTCTCTTCTACTCACATGTGTCCCCTCTGTGTAAAGAGATTCTGAAAGTTTCAGGAAAAAAAGGAATTCTCTCCCTTTTGTCCTGATCCATTTATATAAAAACCTGTCTGAAATGGATCAGATTTGCACTTTATGATGTATCACGATTTTTGGACTGTAAACAAATTAGCCAATTCCCAACCAGTAACCCCACCTCACCACCATTATCACCCGAATCTCTCTAAGCACCATTGTGTTCTTTCTTAACCAAATATCTCTCAGAGGCTGGGAGGGCTCCTTATTTTCATCTAAAGTAAAGACGAGAATCCGAACTTTTGAAACAGGGCGAACAAAGAGGGGATTATGGGAGGATCAATCGGATCTGTTTTTCGTCTTTGGCGCCAAACACTTCAGAGACATGTTCGTGTATATATCTGTCGAGACCTCATAAATATATTAATTAAAACTGTGGTAATTAGGATGGACCGTTTACAAACAACTTAATATGAGTGAGGCATAAACTCACACAAAGGCCCATTTGTATTATTTTTCCCGCATTTCACCCAGCCAACCCATGTGA